>NC_089796.1:3830000-3845000 GCF_040412425.1 Macrobrachium rosenbergii | reverse complement strand
TCTCTGTTTCAAATAATCCTCTCTTTCGTAAAGGGTGTTCTGTGTGCTTGCTTTGCCCAGAATGTTTTAGATGTAATCCCGGGATTAGGGATTTATATTGGATTTGTGAGTTTCAGTTATGTGAGGTTTGTCTTGGGGACGTGCTTATGCAAACATATATGGATAAATCTGCCTAATTTAGGGTGTAGGTTTAATTTACAATTATAATGAAGTACACAGATAACGCTTACACATGGATATTCATAACTATAAATACAAAGAGAGACATACACAAACACGCACGCACACACATTATATACATATATATACACACACGTACACACACACATATAAACACATATATATACATGTACATAGCTTATGTATACATATATGATAAATCTTCCTTACTGAGGGTGTATATTTAAATCAAAATTACGGTGAGGTACACAGGTAAACAACACATACACCCTGGATATTCATAACTCTAAATAAACAGAGAGACATACACACAGACACATATATATACATATACATATATATATAATACATACATATGTAACCGTTTGTTTATAAGACGATTATAATAACTGCAATCATATCTCTCTCCCCAAAAGCCCGCAAGAGATTATTTCTAAACGGAAACACCGCTGAATATTTAATCCTAAGTTATGCCTTTTATACCGACCGGTTTTTATCTTTGTAAACATGCAAACATTACTCAGATAAACAAACAACCATAAATAACTGCAATGATAAAAGTCGAGATTAAAGACGGTGGAGGAAAATGTTAAAAATATGGAGAAAAATATTATTATTTAAAAATAATGATAAAACAGTAATCTTAGCAAGTTGTATTCTGGTGAAGGTATGGTTACCTTCACAGGGTAAGTGACTTTAATTCTGAAAGGGGGCTAAATGACTTTCATTCTGAAAGGGGGCTAAAAGACTTTCATTCTGAAAGGGGGCTAAAAGACTTTCATTCTGAAAGGGGGCTAAATGGCTTTCATTCTGAAAGGGGGCTAAATGAATTTCATCTGAAAGGGGGCTAAATGACTTTCATTCTGAAAGGGGTAAGTGACTTTCATTCTAAAAGGGGGCCTACGCATCTCACCCATCCTGAAAGGTACTTCAACAAGTCACCCATCCTGAAAGGGACTTAAGTAACTCACCCATTCTGCAAGGGACCTAAGGTACTCACCCACTGTGAAAGGGACCTAAGTAACTCACCTATCCTGAAAGGGAACCTACAACTAATTCTGAAAGGGACCTAAACTTACCCATTCTGAAAGGGACCTATCCTGAAAGGAACCTAAGCAACTTACCCATTCTGAAAAGGCCCTAAGTGCAAAAGGAACCTAAGCAACTTACCCATTCTGAAAGGGACCTAAGTGCTTTCTATCCTGAAAGGAACCTAAGCAACTCACCCATTCTGAAAGGTACCTAAGCAACTCACCCATCCTGAAAGGTACTCAACAAGTCCCCATTCTGAACTTAGGAACTCACCCATTCTGCAAGGGACCTCTCACCCACTTCTGGAACCTAAGGAAAGGCCTAAGTAACTCACTGAAAGGGACCTCCTTCTAACCATTGTGAAAGGGACCTAAGCAACTTACCCATTCTGAAAGGGACCTAAGTGCTTTCTATTCTGAAAGGAACCTAAGTAACTTCTGACCCATTCTGAAAGGACCTAGGGACTATCCTAAAGTAGCTCACCCATTCTGAAAGGTACCTAAGCAACTCACCCATCCTGAAAGGTACATCAACAACTCACCCATCCTGAAAGGTACATCAACAACTCACCCATCCTGAAAGGGACCTAAGTAGCTCACCCATTCTGAAAATGACCTAAGCATCTTCCACTCTAAAAGGGTGCCAAGCACCTTCCACTCTGCAAGAGACCTCAGCAACTTACCCATTCCGGAAGGGGCCTAAATGACTTCCCTTCAGAAAAGCGTTCAAGTTACTCACCCGTTCTGAAGTTGACGACAATATCTATGAGAAATATGGTATCTGAGAGGCAGTTGAAGGCTATCCAGCGAGTGGAGAGGTCATCGTTGAAGAAGGAAATGGCTACAGGCAGGATGATGAGATTGGCCACCAACAGGAACAGCATACACAGGTCCCAGTAGAATCTGCAACGGAGCAAGAAGAAGAAGAAACTGAATTAGTGACTGAAATTCTTTTGGTCGAGGGGTTTAATATGTGGTCAAAAGACAGCAGAATTGGAGGGAAGAAGAAAAAAAAATAAACGTGTAACTGAAATTCTTTTTTTTAAGCGGGTAAATAAGTGATTAAAAGGGAGGATAATTAACAGCTTTGAGTTTGAATTGATGTGTAAATATTAATTTCTATTTTACTAGATGATAATTCTGACCTTGTTAAATATATATATAATTTTTTATATTATATATATATATATTTGACTATATACATACACACACACATATATATAGAGATAGAGAGAGAATATATGTATCTGTCTATATATATATATATAGAGATATATATATATATATATATATATATATATATATATATATATAGATAGATATATATATAGAGAGATATATATATATTGGTAGATAGAGAGAGAGAGAGAGAGAGAGAGAGAGAGAGAGAGAGAGAGAGAGAGAGAGAGAGAGAGAGAGAGAGAGAGAGAGAAAAGAAGTGTCATTTCACCTGTCATTACCGACTCAAAACTGACATGAGCGTACACATACTTACAAGCCACACACACACACACACACACACACACACACACACACACACAGACAGAGAGAGAGAGAGAGAGAGAGAGAGAGAGAGAGAGAGAGAGAGAGAGAGAGAGAGAGACGTCCAGTCCTTTCTCTCTCTTTCTCTCCTTCTTCATAATCACAGCATTGTGTCGAAAAGTCAAAGGTGAAACGGCTTTAAAGGTGCAAAGACATACATATCCTCAGGATGTCGCTTCAGAGCAAAATGGATGAAGAATGTTTGCATTCGAATATATACTTTCTTTCTATTTTATCCGAAATCGAAATTTGGAAAAACATTTTTTCTGAGGGTGTATACACGAGAAAGAGGGTAATGTTTTTTTTTTGGCCGAAATCGAAAATTGGAGAAAATTTTTTTTTTTCTGAGGGTATATACTCGGATAATTTTTTTTTTATGCAAATTTTTGTCTCTTAAAATCTTAGTTTTTTGCTGGTGTTGTATACTTAAATTTAGGGAATGTTTTTCATTCAAATATTTTTATTTCAATTTATTTGAGATTAAATGAAAATGTTTTTGTCTATCAAAATTGAAAATCTTTGTTTTTTACTAATGGTGTCTACTTAAATTGAAGGAATATTTTTTTATTTCAAGATTTATCTTTCAATTTATCTAATATCAAAAAGTCAGTTTTTCTTCCTAATATTTGGCACAAATTGGAAGAAACTGACCCTATTCTAATATTTCTAAACTTACTTGGAATAAAATTTCAGTATTTTTGAGAGAAAAATTTATTCTAATATTTTTGCTTCATCTTACTAGATAAAATTTCAGTATTTTTCTGAGAAAAATTTATTCTAATATTTTCGTTTCAGCGTACGAAATAAAATTTCAGTGATTTGACTGAGAAAAATTTATTCTAATATTTTTGTTCAGCTTACCAGATAAAACCTCAATAATTACTGAGTATTTATCTAAAACCTAGATAAATATTCTCCTTCCAATTTACCTGAGATATGCACCAAAGATTATTTCTGAATTTATCTAGCCGTCATCTGTCTATCCAACGTTATAGAGACGAGAGTACTTGCTTTTACAACGCCAGTTTATCGCAAAAATCAATCAATCATTATTGACATAGATGCACCTCTTATTACTATAATTAAATAAGAAAAGAATTTTGTAAAATATTCCAAGGGTCCGTGTTTGAAAAAACAAACCTTTGAAGTAGCATTGCTAGTTTATAGTTTCGATAAATCAATGGACACCCTAGTTTAATTTTCTCTCTCTCTCTCTCTCTCTCTCTCTCTCTCTCTCTCTCTCTCTCTCTCTCTCTTCGTCTAAACAATATCTCGTAAAATTGTACTTCTAGTTTTTAGTGTCATAAATCCATCAAAAATAGTTTCTCTCTCTCTCTCTCTCTTTTCGTTTGAACAAATATCTCGTAAAATTGTACCGCTAGCTGTTCGTGTCATGAATCCATCAAAAAAGTTTCTCTCTCTCTCTCTCTCTCTCTCTCTCGTCATTCTGAGAATATCTTCATCTCATCTGCCTGAATATCTCATATCCTCATCGAAGACGTTTTTTCTTAGGTAACGCCACTTAATTATATCAACCAATCGATGAAGGAGATCAAGAATTCCATCATTTTTCTCAAAAAAAAAAAAAAAAAAAAAAAAAGATTTGATCAGAATAATGAACTGGTTAAATGAGGATTACCAGATGAATGAGTTAGTGAAAGATAGGTACTGAATGAGAGAATGAGTGAGAATGGATGAATGAATGAGGTTAGTCTGAGAAAGGATGAATGAGAGAGAATGAGGAAGAATGAATGAATGATTGATTAGGTGAACGAAATGATGAATGAGAGAGAATGAGAGGATGAATGAGTTAGGGAAAGGATGAATGAGAGAGAATCAGGGAGAATGAATGAATGAATGAAAGAATGATTGACTAGGTGAATGAAAGGATGAATGAGAGAATGAAGAAGAATGAATGAATGATTGATTAGGTGAATGAAGGTGAATGAGAGTGAATGAAAGGATGAATGAGAGAGAATGAGGAAGAATGAATGAATGATTGATTAGGTGAAGTGAAGATGACATTACATGAATGAGACAGAATGAATGAATGAATTAGTTAAAGAAAAGATGAATGAGAGAGAATCAAGATGAATGAATGAATGATTGATTAGGTGAATGAAAGTATGAATGAGAGAGAATGACGGAGAATGAATGATTGATTGATTAAGTGAATGAAAGGATGGGTGAGAGAGAACGAGAGAAAACGAATGAATGATTGATTAGTTGAATGGAAGAATGAATGAGAAAGAATAAGAGATAAAGGACGAATGAGTTAGTGAAAGAAAGCATGAATGACAGAGAATGAACGAGTGACTGATTAGGTGAATAAAAGAATGAATGAAATGAACGAATGACTGATTAGGTGAAAAAAGAATGAATGAGAATGAATGAATGAATGAATGAATGATTAGGGGGAAAAAGATTAAATATTACATTGAGTGAAAGCAGGAATTATTTAAAGTAATTGTTCATTTACTATTTCTAGATTCCTAGCAAATAATCCTTTCGTCATTACTAGTCTTAGTGACTTATTCCTCCTTAATTTCTACCTTGCTAGTAGGTAACACTCTTCTCATACCTTCTATATTCAGAGTAATATAAATAAAAAAACAAGTAAAAAATGCGCCGAAGTTTCTTCGGCGCAAACGAGTTTTCTGCACAGCCGCTACAGCGTATAATCAAGGCCACCGAAAATAGATCTATCTTTCGGTGGTCTCGGTATAATGTTGTAAGAGCGCGGCCAATGAAGCTAACCACGGACCGGTGGTGGTCTGGCCTACATCGTTGCCAGATGCACGATCATGGCTAACTGTAACCTTAAATAAAATGAAAACTGCCGAGGCTAGAGGGCTGCAATTTGGTATGTTTGATGATTGGAGGGTGGATGATCAACATACCAATTTGCAGCCCTCTAGCCTCTGTAGTTTTTAAGATCTGAGGTTGGACAGAAAATGTGAGGACAGAATAAAGTGCAGACGGACAGACAAAGCCGACGCGATAGTTTTCTTTTACAGAAAACTAAAAAAAATGTGATAATCAATAGTAATGCTTTATAGAGTATGAATAGTGTACTATACCATGAAAGAGGTCTCGTTAATAATTCAACAAAAAGCTACTCCTGAATATTACAAAACCTGGCGAACGTCTGAATTATGAATGGTCACTTTGAAATTATTCGTTTTTTTATGACCAATGGCAAATTAACCCGACATGACTTATTCATATACTTTTGTAAAACACCTGTCTCTTTTTTAATTCTGTTTTGCAGTGTATCTGAATGTTTCAATTCAATAATGAGCCTTTTTTTGCTGCGGTTTGTTCCAATGATATAAATTCTCACTGTTTTTGCAGAGTTCTTCCAAAAGTTGTACTTAATCTTACTGTTTGTTTGTTCTCTCGTGATCTGACCTGCTTCCGGGTCTTCTTGTGACCCAGTGATACTTGCATCAGACTCCTGACCCCTGTTGTTAGTTTAAATTTAGCTCACTTTCTCCCCAACCAAGGAATTGCTTTGTTTTCTATGAACCAGATGTCTTTCTGTTTTCACCCTGGACAAGAAATCTTTCTACTTTTTCCCCTGAATCAGGGGTTACTCTGCTATCTCCTTGAACTAAAGATTTCGTCGTTTTCCCTGAATCTGGGATTGCCTCGCTTTCCATAAATCACGGTGCCACTTTCCCCTGAGTCAGGGGCTTCTATACTTTCCCTTTGTATAAGTGGTCATCTCACTTTCCTTTTAAACCAGATTTTCATTTTCCTCTTGAATTGTATATCAACATACTTTTTCCCTGAATCAGGGACTGTTCTCCTTTCCCCTTAATTCAAGGGCCATCTGACTTTCACCTTGAATCAACGGTTTTCTTTTAATCTTTCTCTTTGACTCTTGTATTACTCTGCTTTCCATGAACCATGGGGCATCCGCTTTCTCTTTGAAATACTGGCTTTTTCGCTTTCCCCTGGAACTAGGGAGCAGTCAGGTTTCCCCTGAATCTTGTGTGTCACTTCAACTTTTTTATTAAGGATACTCTGCGCTGGCCTTATACCAGGGATCACTCCACTTTCCCTTGTGTCGGGGACAATCTGTTGTCTCATCAAACTAAGGGACACTTTGCCTTCTCTTTTGATTACGGGCACTTCAAATTCTCCTTGACCCAGGAGCCATTTTTCTTTTCCCAAAAACAAAGGGGTCACAGTTATTCCCTTTTAATCAGAGGCCACTTCAATCCTGCTGTGAACACCTCAGTCTGCTCTGAATTTCCCCCAGACCAGGGACAAAGTCACTTTCCCTTTTCAGGCACCACTTTACATTCCCCTAGAATTTGGGAACTCTTCCAGAGTCCCCTGAACCTCAGTTTGCTCTGAATTTGCTGACTGAACACCCCTTTTCAGGCACCACTTCACAGTTTGCTCTTCCAGAGTTCCCCTTCAATCTTGCTGTGAACACCTCAGTTTGCTCTGACCAAGACTAGGACAAAGTCACTTTCCCTTTTCCCACTTCACTTTTCAGGGGACTCTTCCAGAGTTCCCCTTCTTGCCACCTCAATTTGCTCTGCAATTTCAGACCAGGGACAAAGCTTCCAGTCAGGGACCACTCCCTCTTCCAACCCCCCATCTTCAATCTTTCTTTGAATTTGCTCTGCAATTCCCTCAGACCAGGGACAAAGCCACTTTTCCTTTTTTCCCCTAGAATTTAGGGACTCAGAGTTCACTTTCCCCTCAGAATTTAGGACCATCACTTTCCCCTAGAATTTAGGGAATCACTCAGAGTTCCCCTGAATTAGGGGGACATTCGCCTTCAATAGTGGATCATCCCATATACTGTACGTCAGAATATACATGAATATACACTCGTATAATTTACAGTTAAAAAGCGAATAGAAACGTGAAATCTCGATTTACGGGAAACGCAAATTGCTTTCTGTCACCGGAACAGAAGTAAACATGGACAGGGTAATGGCTTAATCTACTATTTATCAAAACAGGACGATCTCCGTTTCAATCTGCGTGTTGTTTACCTATGTTCATTTTGCATTTTATTCTCTTAATCGTCTTATGGAATTGAAAGTTTTCCCTTTGCGATATATAAATTTTTTTTTTTATAAATACAGATCATTTTAATTCAAATGACCTAAATTACCAGTTTAACAGGAGAGAAATCTTGGAGATTTCTGGAACTACAGAAAATCTTATTTAATGATACTGTTCGCGACAGATCGATTTCAAACAGTAATCAGCGATATATTATTTATAAACAACAACTGTTACGGTATATAAAAAATTATTAAATTTTTATATCTAGTCACCCATACATACACACACACATATATGTATGTGTATATGTATGTATGTGTGTGTTATATATATATATATATATTATATATATATACACACAGTATATATATATATATATATATATATATGTGTGTATGTTATATGTATAAGTATAGAGAGAGAGAGAGAGAGAGAGAGAGAGAGAGAGAGAGAGAGAGAGAGAGAGAGAGAGAGAGAGAGAGAAAGGAATTAACCCTTAAACCAAAATCACCAGGCTAAATCTACACCTGTTGTGAAAAGATATACTAACAAAGAAAGGCAAAAAATAGCTCGATAAAGCTGAAGAAAGAACGCAAAATAAAAAAAAAGGTTTGAAAAACGGCCCAACCCACGAAGGGGGAAAAGAGATAAACGAGGAATAAATATGAAATATGATAATTAAGAAGGGAAAAACACGACGCCATAAACGTAACAAACGCAATACTTTAAAAAAGAAGAAGTTATTTTTATATTGACCGAAGACGCCTCTCTGAAAAGATGCGAGTTAACGACAGGTTGGCGATAATTTTCTTTTTTCCTCGATCATTTTTTTTTTGTTTTGTTTTCTGTAAAAGAAAATTACTGTGCCGGCTTTGTCTGTCCGTCCTCAGATCTTAAAAACTACTGAAGCTAAAGGCCTGCAAAAACTAAAAGTAATAATTATTCTTGAAGACACTGGATCCATCCGGCTCTGATTTTTACAGAGAATCTTTGAAAGACACTGGATCCATTTGGGTCTTATTTTACAGAGAATCTTTGAAGACACTTGATCCATTCGTCTCTTATTTTTGCAGAGAATCCTTGAAGATTGGATCTATTCGTCTAATATTTTTGTAGAGAATCCTTGGAGGTACAGGATCCGTTCGGTTCTGATTTCACAGAGAATCCTTCAAGACACTAAATCCATTCGTCTCTTAATTTTGCAGAGAATCCTTGAAGACTAGATCAATTCGTCTATTATTTTTGCAGTAAATCCTTGAGAACACAGGATCCATCCAGCTCTTATTTTTACAGAGAATCCTTGAAGACACTGAATCCATTCCGCAGCTGTTCCATCACCTTCTATAAACAGGCTAAATATGAAGCCAAATCAAGTCCCTGGAGCCAAAAAGATCCCAACTACCTCGGGATAGATTGCTGAATGGATCCAGCTCCTTTGAGGAGCTGCTGACAGCAGGATTTGACTCAAGTGTCTTTTTACAGTATTAGAGTCAATCAAACTTACTATCAAAGTCAATCCTTCAGGGATTCCTGAGGGAGACTTGGGTTCCTGTCTGGCAAAAGGGAACTTCTCTGATGCCTCACGGAGGAGCCCTGAGGCCACTGTTCTACAGTAAGCTTTGCCAGGGAACCCAGAGATCCAGGAATGCCTAAGGGCTGTTTCTTTGAGCTTCTCTCTGCTCTCTCTCTCTAGTTGACTCAAAATTCTCTCTCTCTCTCTCTCTCTCTCTCTCTCTCTCTCTATTAATTAAAAAAACCTAAATTTTATTTCCCGTATCAGTGACTCAGTGGATATCTTGAGGATTGTTTCTAATTATCTGCAAATATAAACAGCTACACACAGGCACACACACACACACATATACACAACAAACACTCAGACATTAAACACAAACACGCACACATACAAGTATATACATATATATATATATATATATATATATATATATATATATATATATATATATATATATATATATATATATATATATATATATATATATATATATATATATATATATATATATATATATATATATATATATCAAGCAATTTCAGACCACTCAAAATAATCCGTAATTTTCTTATTACCATCCATCTGGCGTCACGCCTGCCACTGAAAAGCCGGCAATTGGAGTACTGAACCTACGGCTAATGTACCTGGTATATAAAAATAAACAAGTAAAAAATGCGACGACGTTTCTTTGGCGCAATCGAGTTTTCTGTACAGCCGCTACAGCGTATCATCAAGTCCACCGAAAATAGATCTTTTCGGTGGTCTCGTTATGATGCTGTATGAGCCGCAGCCCATGAAACTTTAACCACGGCCCGGTGGTGGCCTATCCTATATCGGTTCCAGAAGAACGATTATGGCTAACTTTTACCTTAAACAAAATAAACACTACTGAGGCTAGAGGGATGCAATTTGGTACATTTGATGATTGGAGTGTGGATGATCAACATACCAATTTGCAGCCCTCTAACCCCAGTAGTTTTTAAGATCTGAGGGCGGATAGAAAAAATGCGGACAGAATAAAGTGCGGACGGACAGACAAAGCCGGCACAACAGATTTCTTTTACGGAAATGAAAAGTACACAAAAAACTCGCAAATACTTTCTTGAATGACAGCGATCTACCTGACACGGAAATAGTGATCTGTCATCAATATCTACTCGTGAATAAAATAGGGATTGCATTGATCCACTTAATAAGTAACTGACGTACAAGACAGCCATACGCGTCGTGACCTTGGGATTACTATATTTGAATAGGGAACCAGCCTTGAAGGGTGTACGAATAAAGATTATGTATGTATTTGTATATATCTTATATTTATCTATTTAATGTATTTTTTCTTTTCTATAACTGATTTCTTCTCTCTGTATTTCCTATTACTTTCTGTTATTTATTTCTAATGAAGCTTGGAAGCTTGAATTTCCAGCCAATGGACTCTGTGGGATTGCTCCATTTGAATAGGGCTCACCTTCTGGATAATATGTATATACGCATGTATATATCATATACATACATAAACACACACACACACATACACACACACACACACACATATATATATATATATATATATATATATATATATATATATATATATATATATATATATATATATATATATACGCTACGCCACTAGCGGATCCAGAGAAATATCACGGGGGCACCAATTTTCATATTATGCATATATATTTATATATGTATAATATATATGTATGTATGTGTATACATATACATGAAATATTTCTGTCGTATCATAGTATATTATAATTTCTTCAGCATATCATGCAGTATTTAAGTAGAAATTATGAAATAGACAGCAATGGCCTGTTCTATCAGGAAATCCATTATCATTATCATTAAGATTACTGTTATTATTATTATTTTTCTTCTCAAAATTTTATTATTTCTATAAGAGATTTTAAATTTTTTCATTTTTATATTTCTCATCTATGTTATTATGATCTAAATCTTCAATATTAATATAAATTGTTATTATTTTTCATTGGGGGGGCGGCCCCGTGCCCAGGTGCCACGTATATAAAAACAACGGTTTATTTTGCAGACGGCTTTCCGTAATATCTCAAAGCATTTATTAACCAACCTGTCTACCAATGAACAAAAACTATCAGAATACATCAGCACCAAAATGCAACTTATGCACACATCACTTAACACAAACCAACCATACTGAGGTGACGTAATAAAGTTGCCCAAAACCGCGCCGCTTCGACCAGAGATTATATATACAAGAAATAACCGCCTTACCTGAACCGCTTTTCAGCTTAGAAAAAAAAGAGAGAAAAAAAATTCTCTCAACTTATTTTGGAAACTTACGAGCTGAGGTATACGATAACTTGTCACCCAAACTTCAAGTTGGGAAAACTGTAACTGTATGCATAAACTTGGTGGAAATTTGGGGCGTCTCAGAGAGGAGAAAAAAAAAAATAAAATTGCATGAAAATATTAGGACAATATGGAAGCTAAAACGACATTTTCCCGAACGCTCAGGTTTCCCCCGGTAAAAAAAAAAAATAAGAATAAAAATAAAAAAAAATCGTGGCTGCAAATTCAAGAGAGTTGTGGATCGAGGAGGAGAATACAACCAGTTAAGAATATTTTTTATTATTATTTGAATCAATTATTATTATTATTATTTGAATCAATTATTATTATTATTTGAATCAATTATTATTATTATTATTATTATTATTATTCAGATGATAACCATATTAATGGAACAATAATAAAGGCCATAATAATATTTAATAAGAATAATTATCTTAATCACATGGAGCAAGTATTATTATTATTATTATTATTGACTTAAAATTTTAAATATCTAAAGAATTATTATATTATTAAGCCCATTATTATTATTATTATTATTAAAGATTATTATTATTATTATTTAAAGATGAACTCTATTCATATGGAACAACACCATCAAAGGGCCACTGACTTGAAACTCAAGCCCAAAGATTATTATTATTATTATTATTATTATTATTATTATTATTATTATTATTATTATTATTATTATTATTCAGAAGATGAAATCTTCACACAATCCTGGAAAAAGTTTATAAAGGGCCAGTGAATTAAAATTTAAGAATTATCATTATTATTATTATTATTATTAAGAAGGCGAACCCTATTCATATGGAACAAGCCCATCAAACGGTCTACTGACTTAAAATTCAAGAATTATTACTATTCAAAAGATGACTACTACTACTACTACTACTACTACTACTACTACTACTACTACTATTATTATTATTATTATTATTATTATTAGTATTATTATTATTATTATTGTTCAAAAGACGAATCCTATTTATATGGAACAAGCCCATCAAAGGGGCCTATGATTTGAAACTCAACCTTTCAAAGAATGTTGCGGCGTTCGTTAGAAAAAAGTAACAGAAGGTGATGGTAGATACAGAGAAGAAGAGATACCACTTATTAAAGAAGCAAAAAAATAAGTCAACAAATTTTGAAATAAGTGGTCAAATGATTCGCTAGAACACCTTAGAGGCATTCTGTAACTTGAATTAGTTCAGCTATAATTCAACTTGAGTTGTGTTGTTTCAGGAGTGACATCAGTTACGAAATTGGATCACGGAAATACTTAGGCAATATGGCCGCTGAAACAGTTTCAAAGTAGAGTTTTGAGACGTAGGGAGAGAGAGAGAGAGAGAGAGAGAGAGAGAGAGAGAGAGAGAGAGAGAGAGAGAGAGATACTGCAGCTAAGAGAGAAAGAGATGGATGTAGGGAGAGCGGAAAATGTAAGAGAGAGAGAGAGAGAGAGAGAGAGAGAGAGAGAGAGAGAGAGAGAGAGAGAGAGAGAGAGAGAGAGAGAAAGAAAGAGAGAGGGGGGAAACAGACAGAGATGTAGGGGGTGAAGAGAGAGATATTGTAGTTAAGAGAAAGAGATAAATGTAAGGAGAGAGAGAGAGAGAGAGAGAGAGAGAGAAGAGAGAAGAGAGAGAGAGAGAGGAGAGAATGACGCAACTCAGGTAGGGTCTCTAGTATCGTGAATCATTTAGGAAGTGTGGGGAGAGAGAGAGAGAGAGAGAGAGAGAGAGAGAGAGAGAGAGAGAGAGAGAGAGGGGGGTTGGTATGCATACCTTGCCTGCATCACGGCAAGTGACATAGTTGTCAGTCAGAGATATCTGTCACAATCGGTGACGAATTTGTCACTGCCGGTGACATTTGCCAAAGCGAATTTGTCATATTCGTCATAGGTCGAGAAGCGTTTGTCAAGGTCAGTTAGATATTAATATGTCAAAGTTATTAACATTTTTGCACTTAGTAACATTTGAGCAAGTAGTAAAATTTTTGTGTGTGTGTTTTTTTTACTGTTAATAATAGCCACAAAAAGCCCAGTACGACATTTGTCAAAAACTG
Source organism: Macrobrachium rosenbergii (assembly GCF_040412425.1). Classification (NCBI taxonomy): domain Eukaryota; kingdom Metazoa; phylum Arthropoda; class Malacostraca; order Decapoda; family Palaemonidae; genus Macrobrachium; species Macrobrachium rosenbergii. The sequence continues at coordinate 3,831,287 of NC_089796.1, read as the reverse complement.
TAATGTTTATCAAAGCCAGTGAGACATTTGTCAAAAAGTGTAATGCTTGTCAGAGCCAGTAAGGCAATTGTCAAAAATTTGTAACATAATTTTGTTAAAGCCAGTAAGACATTTGTCAAAAAGTGAAACATTTGTCAAAGCCAGTAAGACGTTTGTCAAAAACTGTAACATTTGTTAAAACCAGTAACATTTATCAAAACCAGTATCACATGTGTCAAAATCAGTTAGACATTTGTCAAAAACTGTAACATTTGTCAAACCCAGTATTAAATTTGTCAAAACCAGTATCACATTTGTCAAAACCAGTATCACATTTGTCAAAATCAGTTAAGCATTTGTCAAAACAAGTTAGACATTTGATAAAAACTGTAACACTTGTCAAACCCAGTATTAAATTTGTCAGAACCAGTATCACATTTGTCAAAACCAATATCACATTCGTCAAATCCAGTATTAAATTTGTCAAAAACACTAACACATTTGTCAAAGCCTGTATTATCTCTGTCATGGGAAAAAGGATAATAATAATTATTATTATTATTCAGAAGCTGAAACCTATTCATATGGAACAAGCCCAACACAGGAGCCACTGACATTAAATTCAAGCTTCCAAACAATATTACTTATTCATTTGAAAGAAGTTACAGAAGATAATAAGAAACAAAGAAAGAAGAGATCAAGAATTTGAAAAGACAAAAAGATAAATTAAGAAATAAATCAAATAGATAAAACTATAAATAAATTAGCAAAAATGCCAGGCGAATTGTTTTAGGATAGTAGCAAGAGATACCATAATGGCGCGTTTAATGAAATCAAAGTTTTATTTTCGATTAAAGACTCAATTGCATTACGCCGGAGACATAACTCGAAAAAAGGACGTCAACGACATGTCAGCAACTTGTTTACAACTTCCTTACAAGCCTTAATCCCTCGGATGAAAAGATTGGCTATATATTTCGTTACTTTTGCGCGTCGAAATAGATGCCAGTGAGAGAGAGAGAGAAAGAGAGAGAGAGAGAGAGAGAAGGGGGGGGGGGGACGCATGGTCCACGAGTGCAATAACAACGCCATAATGGAATGGACAAACTCATTCCTTTTGGAGAGAGAGAGAGAGAGAGAGAGAGAGAGAGAGAGAGAGAGAGAGAGAGAGAGAGAGAGAGAGAGAGAGAGAGAGAGAGAATTTCAGAATTACAAATGGTCTTCATGAAAAAAAAAGGCATACAGGTATGCAGAAAGATAAAACATCCTGAGAGAGACAAATTGAGAGAGAGAGAGAGAGAGAGAGAG
>NC_089796.1:3795000-3827500 GCF_040412425.1 Macrobrachium rosenbergii | reverse complement strand
AAAGCGTCTAATATTAAATGATCCATATTTCTCTATCTCAAATATAAAAAGTGTCTTACGAATATCAAGTCCTTACAACACAAAAACAAAACACAGGCAAACGGACGTTTTATAACACACAAATGACGCAAAAGTCATTCGGACTTCGACAATCAGATTTAACACGCCATGTTAAAATAAAAATTAACAATCCTCCCTTAAGCTGAATCTGCCAAACCGCTTAATTCCACCCGGCGGATTAACCGCCCACAATGTCCACCCCCCCCTCTCACCCCTTCCCCCCTCCCCCCTAAATGAAATTTGGGGACAGGGGTAATAAAAAGAAAACGTCCATTCATCCACCCACTTGTAAATGGGATTCATTTCCTTTCCGCCTTTTAAAAAGGTCGATTATTCAAGGAAAAACAATAGGCTTTCCGCCCTAAAGCTGCCAGCGAGGATCATGGGGCTGGGTTGGCAGGTCATATGGAGTTTTTTTTATTTTTTTTGAGAGAGAGAGAGAGAGATAGACAGAGAGAGACAGAGAGAGAGGGGGTAATAGGTAGGGGGGTCGGGTGGGGTGGGGGGCTGTCGCCCCAGAACGAGAAAAGTTTGATCGCATGGGAGAGGGGGACCCTTTTTCGATTGACCTGGACGACGGTTTTGATCTCTCTCTCTCTCTCTCTCTCTCTCTCTCAGATGTAGTTTATGAAAGACTGAAAATGGTTAATGTTTTCTTATATGGGAATGCATTGTATAATACTACAATGAGGAGCATGAAACAAGAATACGTATTATATTCACACACATATATATATATATATGTATATATATATATATATATATATATATATATATATATATATATATATATATATATATATATATATATATATATATATATATATATATATATATATATATATATATATATATATATATATATATATATATATACACATAGAAAGAGAGAGAGAGAGAGAGAGAGAGAGAGAGAGAGAGAGAGAGAGAGAGAGAGAGAGACGTGTCTATATGTCTTTGTCTAATACCATTCATCATGAACATGTTAATAAACATGCCTCATAGTTGTATAAATGATACATACAAACAAAGCATATGCTTCACTTTACTATAACTGAGAGAGAGAGAGAGAGAAACCCTGCATTTACAAAATCGACCAATAAATTATCCATCCATGCCAAAAGACATTTTCCAAAATGGATTCACTTAATGTAAACCAGAAAAAAAAAAAAAAGAATCTTACCAATTGCACAAGGGATGAGGTTACGTGACTCATGTTTACCTTGTCTTTTATCCGGTGCAACCCGAACCGATTTCCAAATGCCCCCGGGCTACATTACCCTTTGTTGTCTAAAGGTCATTTTTCATTTTGATCTGTGTTAAGTCTCGTTTTTTAATGTTTTATTTTTCTTATTTTCTATTTTATTTTCGTCGCATTTTGATTCATGTTTCTCTTCTGCTTTATTTTGTGTTCCTTCTTATGCCTTATTTTAACTTTCTTCTTTTCCTCTATTGAGTTATCTCATTCTCCTTATTACTCTTCTTTCTTATTTTATGTTTTTTTATTACTCCCCTTTTTACCTTATGTTATCTTCCTCCTTATTCCTCTTTTGCCTTATCTCTCTCTCTCTCTCTCTCTCTCTCTCTGATTCCTCATTTTTATTTTGCCTTCTCTTTTTCTCACTTTTCTTCTTTTCTTTGTATTTCTTCTTCCTCTTACTTATCTTGTCTTTCTCATATTCATTCTCTTCCTATAAACCTTAATCCTCAACTGTTCCACCCTACACTTTATTTCATTTCTCCTTTTCCTCTTTTATTGTCTAAATTATACAAAAACTAGACATTTGCCTATAACTCTGCCAAGTTCCTTGTACGTTCGAAAATTTTCAAAAATAAAAAACTCTACACGACAGAAATTTCAATATATTCCACAAAAGCTCCAAAAATTATACTTCATCTATTTGAATGTCGTTTAGTTCTACCATTCTTAATTTCCTCAAATTAGAAATTTCAGAGTTAATTTTACTGATGCATCCATAACACTAACAATACGGCTGACCACTGTTAACTTTCCTTAAACATCAAAAACAGTAAAAATAGTGAAAATGAAAACAGAAATAATATAATCACAGACTAAAATTTCCACAATGAGATTTATCAAAATATATTGAAAACTATTTAAATGCCCGTAACCAAATTCCCCAGTGACCCAGTAACCAAGGTCACTGCCGTGTTGACCCACTGAGCTAATTTGCCGCTGGGTCCTTTAAACTTAACCCCAAAACATACAGGCGGTGACAAATAGGTCTCTTTTAGCTTCTTGCTGCCAAAGTTGGCACCAAGTAGCCGATGCTGGCGGTAATTATTGGAAAACGAACTGAAGGATTTTCTGTTTTTGGAGGGATAGGTTGGACCCTTAATGCCCTTTCCTTGCCCAGGCCTGACGAGAGAGAGAGAGAGAGAGAGAGAGAGAGAGAGAGAGAGAGAGAGAGAGAGAGAGAGAGAGAGCCTTACTCTAGCAGGGATGGATAGAAAGACTGCCTCTTACATGTGGGGAAGTTATATAATCCGTGAATACAGAAGCAGGAAATGAACTCCGAAGCCTAAAAGGCAGTCCAATGGATAGGCTACACCCTAATGTCCTTTCCCAGCCCAGGCTTGAAGACAGCAAGAAGAGGGGGATATAACAAGGTTTGTGGGAATAACCTAGCAACGATGGATAGAAAACTGCCTCTTAAATGAGGGAAAGTTATATAATCCGGGAACGCGGAAGCAGGAAACGAACTCCGAAGCCTAAAAGACAGTTGAAGGGATAGGCTACACACTACTTCCCTTTTCTAGCCCACGCCTGAAGAGAGCAAGAAAAAGAGAGAGAGAAGGAGAATGATGGGGCTTAATCTAGCAGGAAAAGATAGAGAAACTGCCTCTCAAATTAGGGAAAGTTATATAATCCGGGAACGCGGAAGCAGGAAGGGAACTCCGAGGCCTAAACGGCAGTTAGATGGAAGGCTGGGCCTCTCTAGCCCTGGCCTGAAGACAGCAAGAAGAAGGGCAAGAGGAAATGATTGATGGGGTTTAACCTATGTGAAAGGGAAAGAAAAATGAGGGAAGGTTCTGAGAATCCAGGGACACAGAAGCAGAAAAAGAATCCCCAATCTTGAAGGGCACAGTTGCCATTCAACGGGTAGATGAACCGCCCCTTAAATGAGAGAGGGCTATATGAATCCGGAAACACAGGAGTAGGAATGGAACTCCCGAAGCTTAAAAGGCAGTTCAAGGAACACGGTAGCTACTCAAGGAATAGAAAAACCGCACATAAAACGAGAGAAGTTCGGGAACACAGAAGCAGAAAAAGAACTCCGAACCTTTAAAAACTACAGAAGGAACACAACAGCCTCTCAACAGTGCCTTCTGAGGATATCCTCCGAAGGACCGCGGGAAGAGAGGAGATCCTTCCAAGGACTTCTCTCGCGTTACTCTCTCAACAACTAGTCGTTACGGGTCGTTACGTAACTCGGACCGGCCATCGATTTCTTTCTAATTACATGACAGTCTCTCGACAACCGACCCTTAGGGCTGAAAGTACCTTGAAAGACAACGGGGGCATTGTCCTTATGGCCTGAGATATGGGGCGAATCGATAACTCCAGTGTGTGAAATGTCCTTGATTCTACCTCCCACACACGTACACGCACACACACACGCACTAATAAACGTACATACAAGCACACACTACCTCTAAGGAGTTAAAAAGACTTATAATTTTCTCAAGTCTCAAGAATCACTTCGCAATAAGTTATATATCTAATTCAGTCATTTTGCCTTTAAATTAAGTTAGTCTACCCTCACACGGACACGCACACACAAACACACACACGTACACAAACGCACAAGAACGCACTACCTGCAAGGAATTAATATGTGAAGTTAAGAGACTCTCTATAATTCTCTCGTACCTAAAGATCAGTGCCCTGGAAGTTATCTATGTATTCTGTAATTTTACTCTTCACTAAAGTTGCCCTAAGACCATTCCACTTAAGACAGCTATCTATTCTATTTTGAAATTTTATCTGTCAATTTAGTTATTCAAAGATTTGTGGGCTTGAAGTTATGTGTATTTGTTTTTAGGAAATTCATCAATCAATTCTTTTTATCTGGGAGCAGTGTGATTAAATATTATATATATATATATATATATATATATATATATGTATATATATATATATATATATGTATATGTATATATATATATATATATACATATATAAAACTATATATATATATATATATATATTATATATATGTATATGTACATACATACATATACATAAATAACACTATATGTATATATATATATATATATATATATATATATATATATATATATATAGAACTCTACTAAATCTATTTTCAGTTTTCATTATTAAATGATGATAACTTAGATATTTCATAACCTAATAAAATTAAATACGAGCAGTTTTTATTAATAATAGTCCTTTCAATGAAGAAGAAAGTTAGTACTCTACAATAAATATGAAGCATAGTGTCTAACAACCATCTTGAAACTTTCATAAGATTTCCCAGACTTCAGCTTTTAATCCTGAAAATAAATAAAAAAAAATCAAGCATTACATTAATCATAATTTGGAAAACACGAGTTTTTGTTTTTTAGTTAGAGAAGAATAAAATATGGTCTGAGCTTTTATGGCTAAGTTAAAAAATCAACGGAAATAAAAGAGGTCTCATACTTTTATTTAGAGAAGAATAATAACTTTTTTTTAGCTTTTAATACTAAGTTAAAAAATCAACGGAAATAAAAGAGGTCTCATACTTTTAGTTAGAGAAGAAGAATAAGAAAAATTTTTTAAAAAGAGGTCTCATCTTTTATCGCTTTAGCTAAAAAAGTCAAGTCAGAGAAGAAGAATAAGAAATTTTTTAGCTTCTATCGCTGAGCTAAAAAAAGTCAAGTGCTACGTAAGGAATTAAATGAGATTTCATACTTTTATTTAGTAAAGAATAATAAAAAAAGTTTCAGCTTTTATTGCTAAGTTAATAAGTCAAGTATTACATAACTCACACCGGAGAGACATGAAATTTCGTGCTTTTATTTAGAGAAGAAGAAAAAGTGTTTCAGATTTTATTCCTAACAGTACAAAAATCAAGTATCACGTAATTCACAAATTGGAAGACATCAAATTCTGCACCTTTACTTAAAGACAAGTTTCAGCTTTTAATCGTGAAAGTGTAAAAATAAAGTATTAAGTAACTCACAACTTAGAACATAAAATTCTGTATTTTACTTTAAAAAGTTCCAAGTTTTAATCGCAAAAGTCCGCAAATCAAGTTTTAAGTAACTCAAGGACTTTTGCTTTATAAAATTAAACTTTTAATCGTAAAAGTTCAAAATTCAAGTCTTACGTAACTCAAAACTTAGAAGACATAAAATCTCGTACTTTTACTTACAAAATTTCCGTTTTTTAAAAGTGAAAGTCCACAAATCAAAACTTGGAAGACCTGAAATCTCGCGCTGATTTTAGAGAAGAGTGAAAAGATATTTCAGAGTCAATTTCTAAAAGTACAAAAATATCAAGTATTACGTAATCCTTAGCTTGGCAAACATGAACTACTGTGCTTATGTTTAGAAAAAAAATAAAAAATAGTCTCAGATTTTATTCCTACATGCGCAAAAATCAAGAGTTACGTAACTCACAAGCTGAATGACATGAAATTTGGTGCTTTTATTTTTTTAGGGATAAATAAATCAAGTAAAATATGCGCCGAAGCTTCTTCGGCGCAATCGAGTTTTCTGTACAGCGTATAATCAAGGCCACCGAAAATAGATCTATCTTTCGGTGGTCTCAGTATAATGCTGTATAGGCCGTGGCCCATGAAACTTTAACCACGACCAGGTGGTGACCTGGCCTGTGTCGTTGCCAGACGCACGGTTATGGCTAACTTTAACCTTAAATAAAATAAAAACTACTAAGGCTAGAGGGCTGCAATTTGGTATGTTTGATGATTGGAGGGTGGATGATCAACATACCAATTTGCAGCCCTCTAGCCGCAGTAGTTTTTAAGATCTGAGGGCGGACAGTAAAGTGCGGAGGGATAGACAAAGCCGTCACAATAGTTTTCTTTTACAGAAAACTAAAATCGTTCTAGCTTTAGTTCCTATAAGTCTGAAAAATCAAGTACCACGAAACTCAAAACTTGGACGACACAAAATTCCGAACAATCACTTGAAAAACTTCCAGCTTTTAACCGCAAAAAATTGCAAAAATCAAGTCTTACGTAACTGACATTGTCGCTCGGGAGACCTGAAATCCCCTGCTGTAACTTAGAGAAGAAGAAGAGTAAATAAACAAACCACCATATCTGGAGAGAAAGTATTCCGAACCTCATTCAATATTCAGACGGCGTAATGGCCGCGTTGTTGCTGCCACACGTCTTGTAAAAAGTAAGCAAGTAAGTTCTGTCCGAAAATCCTCCTTCCCCCTGTCCACCCCCTCCCCCTGGGGAGGACCAGAGGTGGAAGGGGTGGGGGGAGGGAGGATACTTCCGGTTCATTTCCTGCCTTGTTCTTTTCCGAACGGAGGGAGAAACGAGGGGAGAAAAATTCTCGTTTTGCCATTTCCACCTCACCCCTTTTTCTCTTCCTGAGATATTTCCTGTTCTTCGTGATCTATGTTATTCTTTATTCTTTATTCTTCGATTCAATTATCTTATTTATTATTTGTTTTTGTTCCTCTGCTGTGATTCTTCTTCTTTTTTTCTTGGAAGAGGATATTACTAGATTAAGTGATAAGGATGAACGGGGAAGGTAAATGGAGATAGGAGGTGAATTAGAAAAAAAATTAGACACATAACAGAAAAACTGTAATTAAGACACAGTATTAGTTTAAATATATATGTATCTATATATACACATATATCACTATGTGTACTGCATATATGTATATATATATACATATCTATACATACATTATATATATATACATAAAACACACACGCATATATCAATATGCATACTACATATGTATATATATTATATATACATACATACATATATATATGTGTATATATATATATATATATATATATATATATATATATATATATATATATATATATATATATACATACACATACTGCTGAAATATATAATGGCAAGCTAACTGTTTAACTCCAAGCAAATCACATCACTTACAAAATGTGACGTATTTCCAGTCACTAATAATTGCTAATTTAAGGCAAAATCTGCTATGTTAAAACGACCACTTTTTAATGATGGTATCCTTGGCTAAAGCGAGCAGCTTATTAAGTTTACTCTTAACAGGGTGATACCACGCTAGCTATCATATGCTGTGTACTAAATAATGAATAAGGAATATTATTTAGTGTATAATGCGTACTGCATATTGCGGAGAAAACAGTATGTATAGATATATATGTATATATATAATATATATACATATACACATTTATATATATATATATACAAACATACATAAATAAAGATAAAATCCACGAAGGAAACGGAAACACTGGAGTGCTGCGAGGCCTTTCGACGCTAGGTCCTTTACTTAGCAGCACTCCAGCGTTTCCGTTTCCTTCGTGGATTTTATCTTTATATATTCATCACGTCCCATATTTTCGTGATTCAGTTATACATACAAACATACATATATAAATGTGTATACACACACACATATATATAATTATATATACATATACATATACACACACACACACACAAAAACCAAAACATCTCAATGATTCTATATGACAATATACTTCCGCGCATTCCCACACCAGCATCAAACATCAACATCAAAATCATCATTATCATCATCAGCATCATCATCATTCCTATCACAGCATCCCTCCTGCATACTATTCTCTTTGATGAGTCTTTATCTCCCGTTCCCGAGTCGAGTTTGGACTCTGCATCTCCGTCCTATGAATATCAGGCTCCGCGGAGATTCTTCTTCTTCTTCTTCTTCTTCTTCTTCTTAATCCCGCTTTAAGGAGGGACTCTGCATATGCTGATACGAGGCTGTTGGAAAAGGAGGAAGGTGGAGAAGGTTTTTTTTTTTTTTTCTGAAAAGGCTTTGATTCGGTTTGAAAGTCGTTTTTCTTTGAGATTTTTTTAAATTTTTGTTTTTTTGTATTTTTTTTTTTGTTTTTTTCCGTTTTTTGTTTTTGATTTTTCCATTCTTTGTTTTTTCTTTGAACCAGTGGTCGAGCTGTGAAGTGTTATTATTATTATTATGTTTTGTCTTTAAACCAGTGGTCGAGCTGTGAAGTGTTATTATTATTATTATTATTATTATTATTATTATTATTATTATTATTTTTATTTAAACCAGTGGTCGAGCTGTGATTATTATTATTATTATTATCATTTTCATTATTATTATATGTCTCTTTTATCATTATTATTATATTATTATAATTTTTTATTCTTCGGTCACTGAGGCTTCGAAATTAGTCACTTTTTATTTTTGGTGAAATTATTTGAGTTATAAGAAAGATATTATTATTATATTATTATTATTATTATTATTATTATTATTATTATTATTATTATTATTATTATATTATTATTATTATTTTTTTCGTTTCTCATTTATCCCTTGGTTCGTGAGGCTTCGAAATTCATGTTTTTTTATGGTGAAATTATCTGAATAATAAGAAATATGGGAAGGGAAGTTATTTTTATTATAAATGAATTGGAACAGAATATTTAGACCAAAGGACAAGCGCTGTGACCTACGAGGTCATTCAGCGCTGAAACGAAAACAGAGTAAAAGGTTAGAAAGGCGTAACAGGAGGAAAACCTCAAAGCAGTTGAACTATGAAACAACTGTTAGGAGAGGACTGAGGAAAGTAAGGAGGAGGAAGGAGAATATGGACGGAGGGACAGCAAAAGGAATGAGAGGGAGTTGCAGCTAGGGGCCTGAGGAAGGGACGCCGAAAAGAACCTTAAGTAATGCCTGCAGTGCACCGCGCGAAGGAACCGTGCACGTAGTACCTTTCTACTATAAAGTTAAAATAAAGTTTCAGAGTGCATCCCACTTTCCAGCGGACAGCTTTTAAGTAATTTTAAAGTTACGGCTTTCATCTCCACCTCTGTGAAGTTACTTGAGGTTATCTAAGTGAAGTTAGAAGCTTGAAGTGAAAGTGTAACTTCTACGTTGTAAAACTTCTTCACGGAACATCCAAACTTCAGGATTCATAGTATTTATTATAATGTATTCTGTAAGGATGATATTATTAAGGATACAAAATTCATGTTTTTTTATCGTGAATTTCACTTTAAAGATTCATAATGTATCGAGTTTGCAAGCATATCTTAAAAATTCCTTGTATCCCTTTTCAAGCATACCTTCTTCTTCTTCTTCTTCTTCTTCTTCTTCTTCTTCTTTCTTTGTTCTTCTTTCTTCTTTAAATTCTTCTTCTTCTTCTTCTCAAGTTAATCCCTTAAGGAGGGACTCTGCATTTTTAAGAGGCCGTTGGAAAAGGAGGAAGGTGGAGACCTTTTTTTCAAGTATTTTTTTTCCTTGAGAAAACGGGCTTTGATTCCTTTGAAAGTCGTTTTTTTTTGATTTTTGTTTTTAACGTATTTTTTTTAAATTTTTCCAGTTTTTGTTTTTTTCGTTTTTTTTTATTCTCTGTTTTTTCTTTGAACCAAAGTGAGCTGTGAGTGTTTATTATTATTATTATTATTATTATTATTATTTTATTATTATTATTATTAATATTATGATTATTAATGCATCATATTATTATATTCTAACACAGAAACTTCGAAATTAATCCCTTTTTATTTTTGGTGACTTATTTGAGTTATCAGAGATATTGGATGATGATGATCAATTCTTTTTCAATTTCTCATTTATCCCTTGGTTCTGAGCCTCAGTATGTTTTTTATGGTTTGATTATCTGAATAATAAGAAATATGGGAAGGACGGACAGACAATTATAAATGAATTGGAACAGATTATTTAGACAGGAAACTAAAACCTAAATTCAGCCCTGAAACCTCCACAGAGTAAAAGGTTAGAAAGCTAAACCTCTTGTTTAAAACCTCCAAAGCAGTTGGACTTCAAACAAAAAGCTGTTAGGAGAAAGTGAGGAAATAAGGAGGAGGAAGGAGAATATGGACAGGTTATTCAGCAAAAGGAATGAGACTCCCGCCGCCTGAGGAAGACCATGAAAAGAACCTTTCAATGCCATCCCCGCACCCCAAAAGGAACCTTGCAACATGAGGCAAAGTTCGACTACTTTCTACTTAAAGTTAAAATAATTTTCAAAGGACCCACTTTCTCAGCGGAGCTTTAAAATTTTCAAGTTACAGGTTATCATCTCCACCTCTGTGAAGTTACCTTAGCGGTTATCTAAGTGAAGTTCTTTGAAGTGAAAGTGTAACTTCTACGTTGCCCTTTCACTTCTTCACTGAACATCCAAACTTCAGGATTCATCTCTTCCATTTGCTTTATAATGTATTTCCCAACAATGATATTATTATAGTACAAAATTCAAAACCTTTCAACTCTCAATTTCACTTTCAGTGCTGAATGACCTCATAGGTCCCAATTTGCGACTCAGGCCTAAATTTTATATTCCATTTCCATTCTTCCACCTTCTTCTTCTTCTTCTTCTTCTTCTTCTTCTTCTTTCTTCTTCTTCCATCTTACTTCTTCCCTTTCTAATCCCGCTGTAAGGAGGGACTCATGCATTTGCAACTGCGAGGTTTGGAAAAGGAGCACCTGGAGACGAAGGTTTTTATTGAAAAGGCTTTGCTTCAGCGCCGAAAGTCGTTTTTTTTGTTTTTTTTTTTGTTTTTTCGGTCTTTTTTTAAATTTTTCCAGTTTTTTCCATTTTCTCGTTTTTTTTCGTTTTCCATTCTCTGTTTTTCTTTGAACCAGTGAGCTGTGAAGTTTTCGTTTTTATTTGATGCAAGACTTATTATTATTATTATTATTATTATTATTATTATTATTATTAATCATCTGGATTATTAGACATTATTCGGTCACTCTTGCTTCACAAATTAATCCTTTTTATTTTTGTTGAGGTTTTTGAGTTATCAGAGATATGATGATGATGATTATTATTATTATTCTTTTTCGTTTCTCATTTATCCCTTGGTTCGTGAAAATAATCATGTTTTTTACTGGTGAAATTTCTGAACCAGCCGAAATTATGGGAAGGAAATTATTTTTTTATAAAAATTAACAAATTATTTAATCAAGGACAAGCACTGTGACCTTGCGTCTTCATTCAGCGCTGAAAATTCAGTTTATATGTCATAAAATGGTTATAACCACCAACAGGCTGGTTGCCAAAGCAGTTGGACTATCGAAACAACTGTTGGAGAGGACTAAGAAAAAGTAAGGAGGAGGAAGGAGAATATGGACGGAGGTATATATAATATATATGAGAGGGAGTGTGTGCTGTGGTGCCTGAGGAAGGGACGCAAAAAAGAACCCATATTAATGCCAATAATTTACCGTGAAGGAACCGTAATGCAAGGTAACAACGACCTTTCTACTGATATAACTTAAATAAAGTTTCAGAGTGCATCCCACTTTCCAGCGGACAGCTTTTAGAGAATTTTAAAGTTAGAGATCTCCACCCCTGTGAACACTTCCTTATCATTTAAGTTTTCCATGCTTATGAATTAGAAAAACATAACGTCCTCTGGGTTGTAAACCCTGGTGGAGGAACATCCAAACTTCAGGATTCATAGGGGTATTTATTATAATGGGAGGGGGTGAGAAGGATGATATTATTAGGATACAAAATTCATGTTTTTATCGTGAATTTCAGAAAAAGATTCATATTGAGGGGGAGAGGAAGAAAGGGGAAGGAAAAATTCTTTTGTATCCTGGAGGAAGTATACCTTCAGGAAAGTGGTATCCATTTAAAAGTATACTTTAAGAATTCCTTGTAATAGGGAAGTATATCTTAATAGGGGAAGGGGAGAGAATAGGGTACTAAACGGTAATTATAGATCCTTGTTATAGTCATTATGAGATGATATAGATTCAGAACGATCCTCTTTTGAAGGATACAAGAGAAATGGGGAGGGGAGACACTAGGGTAAATATGGATAAAATGTATCCTTACAAAAGTCATAATGAGGACTAAGATTCAGAATGGGGAGGAAGGGATCTTCATTTCGAGGTTCTAGGAAAAATAATAATGTTTCCAAATGCATCCTATAGGATACTCTAACAGGCAGAAACGAATGGGGAAGGAGAATAAAAGGGGAGTATCGGGAGGAACTATGAAATTATTGATGATTGGAGGGTGGGGAGGAACATACCAATTTGGGGAGCCCTCTAGCCTCAGTAGATTTTAAAAATTTGAGGAAGGGAGAGAAAAAGTGCGGAAGGACAGACAAAGGGGGGAGAAGAATAAGTTTTCTTTGAAGAGACAATGGGGGGAGAAACCTCCCAATATTAAGGGAAACCTCTGGGGAAAATATCCAGAGAATGGGGAGGAAGGGGGACATAAAATGGCCAGGAGGATTTGAAAAGACAATGGGGAGGAAGTTTGAGAGAATGGGGAGAACATTATTCCAAATTCACATCAATGGGGAGGAAGGGGAAGAAGATCCATGGGGAGGAAGGGGAGAGAATGGGGAGGAAGGGGAGAGAAAATAGAGAATGGGGAGGAAGGGGAGAAAAAATAGAGAATGGGGAGGAAGGGGAGAGAAAATGGGGATTTTCAAAGGGACCCGAATCCGGGAGGAAGGGGAGAGAAAATGGAATGGGGAGGAAGTTTATATTTAGAGAATGGGAGCCTTTGGGGAAGAGGTGGGGAGGGGGAGAATAAGGTTCTTTTTGAGAATGGGGAGGAAGGGGAGAGAATGGGCCCTTTCATTCCTTTTACTGTACCTCCTTTCAATGGGAGAGAATCTTGGAGGAAGGAAGAAAATAGAACAATTGTTTCAAGGGGAGACCTTAAATAGAGAATTTTCAGGAAGGGGAGATAATGGGGAGGAAGGGGAGAGAAAATTCTTGAATGGGGAGGAAGGAGATATGGGGAGGAAGGAGGAGATTCCATTCCAGGAAGAAGGAAGAGAATGGGGAGAAGTAGAGAATGGGGGAAGAAGGGGGATCTAACCCTGGGGGGAACAAGGGAGTCAGAGAATGGGGAGGAAGGGATCCTGAATGGGGAGGAAGGGGAGAGAATGGGGGGAGGAAGGGGAGAGAATGGGGAGGAAGGGGAGAGAATGGGGCCTAAGGGGAGAGAATGGGGATTCCAGGGGAGAGAATCGGGGAGAATGGGAGAGAATGGGGAGGAAGGGGAGAGAATTTTTCTTTGAGGAAGGGGAGAGAATGGGGAGGAAGGGGAGAGAATGGGGGAGGAATGGAGAGAATGGGGAGGAGGGGGAGACTAAATAGAAGGTCTGGGGAGGTTTCCTGAGAATGGTGGAAGAAGGGAAGAGAATGGGGAGAGGATTGCAATAAATGAAAAAAGAGAATTTAGAGAAGGAGGAAAGAATGGGGAGGAAGGGGAGAGAATGGGGAGGAAGGAGAGAAAAAATGGGGAGGAAGGGGAGATGAATGGGGAGGAAGGGGAAAGAATGGGGGAGGAAGGGCTAAAATGGGGAGGATATGTCAGAGAATGGGGGTTATAAGGGGGAGAGCTGGGGAGGAAGATGAGAGAGATTGGGGAGGAAGGGGAGAGAATTTGGGAGGAAGGGGAGAGAAAATAGAGAATGGGGAGGAAGGAGAGAATGGGGAAGAAGGGAAGAGAATGGGGGGGAGGGAGAATAAGGGAAGGGTGTGAATGGGGGAGGAAGGGGGAGATAATGGGGGAGGAAGGGGAGAGAAAATAGAGAATGGGGGAGGAAGGAGAGAGAATGGTGGAAGAAGGGAAGAGAATGGGGGGAGAGGAGAATAAGGGAAGGGGAGAGAATGGGGGAGGAAGGGGAAAGAATGGGGAGAGAGAGGAGAGAATGGGGAGAGAAGGGGAGAGAGAGAGGGAGGAGAGGGAGAGAATGGGGAGGAAGGGGAGACAATTCCTCTTAACAGAGAAAATTTCCATGGGGAGGAAGGAGAAAATGGTGGAAGAATCCTCTGAGAATGGGGGAGAGGAGAATAAGGAAGGGGGAGAGAATGGGGGAGGAAGGGGTTGATAATGGGGCTGAAGGGGGAGAGAGAAAATAGAGAATGGGGAGGAAGGAGAGAGAAAGGTGAAGAAGGGAAGAGAATGAGAAGAATAAGGGATGGGGAGAGAATGGGGAGGAAGGGAAAGAATGGGGAGAGAGGGAGAGGAAGAATGGGGAGGAAGGAGAAAATGGGGGAGGAAGGGGAGAGAGAATGGGGAGGAAGGGAGAGAATGGGGGAGGGAGAAGAGAGAATGGGGAGGAAGGGGAGAGAATGGGGGAGGAAGGGGAGAGAATGGGGGAGGAAGGGGAGAGAATGGGGAGGAAGGGGAGAGAATGGGGGAGGAAGGGGAGAGAAAATAGAGAATGGGGGAGGAAGGAGAGAGAACGGGGAAGAAGGGAAAATGGGGAGAGGAGAATAAGGGAAGGGGAGAGAATGGGGGAGGAAGGGGAGATAATGGGGAGGAAGGGAGAAAATAGAGAAAGTGGGGGGAAAATAGAGAATGGGGAGGAAGGGGAGAGAATGGGGGAAGAAGGGAAGAGAATGGGGAGAGGAGAATAAGGGAAGGGGGAGAGAATGGGGGAGGAAGGGATAAAATGTGGGAGGGGGTTTGATTGATTGATTATGGTTGCTAAAGCTGGCGTCACTATATATAGGTTATTGACGCAGGGGTAGAGGGGGGGAGAAAATGGGGTAGGGAAGGAGGGGGGGGACTTGGCCAGGCCGCCCACCACCCGCTAATTAACTTGGAAGTTTTCCCTTCAAAAATGCGACGCCAAGGTCGTAGGGTCGGACTTTACCAACAAGAATTAATCTTAGTATCAATTTTCCCTCTCGAAGTTTGCGATAAAAACCTGGCTGTTCGCGAACCCCAAATGCGCACGCGCATACGCACACATACGCGCCCACAAGCCCGCCCACCTACCCGCCCGCCGCGGAGAATAAAATATACGCGCACCGCTAATTGAAAGCTAATTTGTTAACAAATTTAATCAAGATTCTACTTGGAGGCGCTGCCAAGATTTAGGAATTGATGAGGGGGGGGGGGTAAGGAAGGGTGGGCGTGTCCTGGGAGGAAGACGTAGAAAAAGAAGAAGAAATATGGGCAAAGACTAACGACGAAGAAGAAGAAGAAGAAGAAGAAGAAGAGAAAAATGAACCTATGACACAATAATTCTTACAAGGGTCTGGGACGTAATTGAATATTCTTGTGATTTTATTCTTGTTACAAATTTTATACCCACACGTTGTTATGCTTTACACACACACACACACACACACACACACACACACACACACACACACATATATATATATATATATATATATATATATATATATATATATATATATATATATATATATATATATATATATATATATATATATATATATATATATATATATATATATATAACGAAGCAAAATAGTAAGAAAATAAAGGCATTCTCAGTAATATCTCCATTGTAGGATTAATAGCGCTTCAACGATAATGTGAAGGAAATGAGCACTAATTCTACCCTAAGAGAGAGAGAGAGAGAGAGAGAGAGAGAGAGAGAGAGAGAGAGAGAGAGAGAGCATTCATTCTACAGTATGACAACAGATACCTTATGAGAGAGAGAGAGAGAGAGAGAGAGAGAGAGAGAGAGAGAGAGAGAGAGAGAGAGAGTAGCGTTCATTCTACGGGATAGCACCAAACATCTTGCTAGAGAGAGAGAGATTCATTCTACAGTATGACAACAGATACCTTGCTAGAGAGAGAGAGAGAGAGAGAGAGAGAGAGAGAGAGAGAGAGAGAGAGAATCATTCATAATACGGTATAGCACAAATTATACTATTTTTCTTTCGAGAGAGAGAGAGAGAGAGAACAAAATGCAAATAAGCCTGAATCACGCAACAACGCATCTAACACGATTACAGCTACTGCACAATCCATTAATATTCCCGAGAGCTAATACAAAGCTTCTAAGCGCGTACCGTAGAAACCAGTAGGGAAATGGATTCACGGAATCACTGTCGAGTAGAAACCAAAGCCTCTTGTGATCCTCCTTCGAGGAAACGGGGAAAGATGCCACGCCGAAGCGAATTAACAGGGCATTGTGGTCGTAATTGTATTGTAAGTCTCTGGTAAAAAGTGGCCGATAGATTCTAAATATATGTATGTATGTAAATATGTGTACTAGGCAGATAACGAAACCAGGCATTTCACGAACTGCCTGAAATTTCATAGGCAGATAGGGAAGTGCATTTAGGAACATTTGGTCACCAAGGGGCTAGTACTAAACACCGCGAAACAGTGTACGTCGCTTTTTGCCGTGTTTAGTACTAGCCCCTGGGGGGATCAAATGTCCCTAAGTGCATTTCGCTATCTGCCTGTAACATATATAGACACACACACACATTATATACTGTGTGTGTTTTTGTGTATATAATATATTTAAGGGGTAACTACGGTAACAGAATGGGACGTTTCTTTCATAGAAAATGGGAAGAAACCCTTAATAAAAAAACACACCCGATAGAGAAGTGTGTTGGCAAACAGAATAATAATAATAATAATAATAATAATAATAATAATAATAATAATAATAATAATAATAATAATAAAGAATCTTTATAATTTACAGAAATAACATAATATTAAGTACTAAAATCTTTATAATTTACAGAAATAACATAAACATTAAGTACCAAAATCTTTATAATTTACAGAAATAACATAAAGTTACCGAAGGAACCTCACCGCCTCTGGCGGGTGCTTGATTGAATTCGTGTTTTCATAACAACTTAACTTTCTTCCCAGAGGAAAGTTTGCCTTGTTTGAATGCTGTTTTCCAGTCTGCATGAGCCTTGACTGTGGGATGGCCTGCAGACGCACTCACGCACACACACACACACGCATACACACACATATATACATAAATACATACTGCATATATACGTAGATATAAAATATCTGTTCAGTTCATTGGCATTGTTCGCAGATACCATCTTCCTTTCAAGACTTTGAATCAGCCCATATATCTTCTTTTTCTCTTCTGACAAGATTCTCAGGAATAAGGAAAAACTATTCGATAGTCTTTCCATATATATATATATATATATATATATATATATATATATATATATATATATATATATATATATATATATATATATGATTAAAAAAATTTACCTTACCTCATTAACTCTATATGTTAAATTTCTTCTAAGCTTTCGACAGACGTACCTGAAAGGAGATAAAAGCGAAACATTAAAAATACTGAAAGATTTTTCTTGGTAATATAAAATATAGAAAGTACTTGTAACTCTAACCGAAGACTCTAACAGTTATTATTATTATTATTATTATTATTATTATTATTATTATTATTATTCAGTCATTCTTAGGGACTGATAAAGTCGATAACATGAAATGGACATAAAATTCTATTCAATCAAATAACCGTATTTTTGAGATGAAAAATAGAGGGCTTTTAATATAAATGAAAAAAAACTGCGTAAAATAAATCACAATATTATTATTCCCCTAACATTAATATAACATTAAAAAATCTATTACAAAATCGAATGCGCATAATGTGAAAAAATAAAATTTCAAAATATTTCATAGCTGAAATTTAGGTACATTATTCTTCCCTGTAATGAAAATTACAATGAAAAAATAACCTTATTTTTTTGTAATTTGAACAACTGACAAACAAGAAAGATACAAATAAATATATAAGTTTTGGAATAAATAATAAGTAAATATTCACATAGCTGGAAATGACATGAATCACAATGCACCAGCATCATTATACCAGAAATTCATCATACAAATTTACAATGATGTTACTGTTAGTGTATGTATGTATGTGTATGTATATATATATATATATATATATATATATATATATATAATATATATATATATATATATATATATATATATATATATATATATATATATATATATATATATATATATATATATATATATATATATATATATATATATATATATATATATAATTCCTTCTAACCCTACATACCTTACAAATTAACAATTCAATCTAGAACATGAATTTCTGGTATGCTATTTCCACTAGAAACTAGTTACTAGACCTGAGTTGGTCTCAAATCATCAAACGAAAGTTGACGTCTCTCTCTCTCTCTCTCTCTCTCTCTCTCTCTCCCCTACCGAGAAAGTTCCCCGATTGACAACATTGCTGGAAGTGCGGGGTTAGGGACACCACTCAGATTCTGATGTCATTTCATTTCTACTGCCAAGTTCTATGGAAATTCCTATAATATACATATATATATATATATATAATAAATAAATATATATATATATATATATATATATATATATATATATATATATATATATATATATATATATATATGTGTGTGTGTGTGTGTGTGTGTGTGTTTTGTCTGCGCGCGCACGAAAATAAGAAAAACAAAAATCGCTCATATGGGAACAAAGAAACCTTCGATTGATATACCGGAAAACATCTGAAAAACAAATGCTAATATGTGGGCGTTCGTATCCCCTACAACCCCTTAGACAGTGAAGCCACAAAGGGGAGAGAGAGAGAGAGAGAGAGAGAGAGAGAGTTTTCTTCAAAGAGTTTTTCAGAGAGAGAACTGAGAAAGACTCTTCAGAGAGAGAGAGAGATTGTCTTTATGGAAATGTGTTGTTTTCTCAAAGGTTTTCACGAAAACAGAACTGTGAAAACGATTCTTTATGTAGACTCCTATGGCTTGGAGATTACCCCCAAAATGTGAAGAGAGGAAGGCCAGTTTTTCCAAAGAAATATATTGACAAAAACAACAGCAACATATGAACATACATGCGTGGTTATACATAATGCTTATACATTTGATCCCCAGGAGCATACATAAACTACATATACATGTGTATATATGTATATAATAATATATATATATATATTTCGCCGTATATATATATATATATATATATATATTTCGCTATATATATATATAGTCATTTCATATATATATATATATATATATATATATATATATATATATATATATATATATATATATGCATTATATATTGATTAACCAGATACAAAATTCACTGTAATTATTATTATTATTATTATTATTATTATTATTATTATTATTGTTGTTGTTGTTGTTATTATTATTATTATTGTTGTTGTTGTTGTTATTATTATTATTATTATTATTATTATTATTATTATTTACTGATGCAACAAATGTCTTATTATTATTATTATTATTATTATTATTATTATTATTATTATTATTATTATTATTATTATTATTATTTTTATTATTATTATTATTATTTAACCCTAGCCACCACGCGACTAAAGACCAAGAGTAGACCCCACAAATCTACAAATATTGGTCTGCCAAATATTCTCAAAGATGGCGGATGTTATCTCTACATCAAGGAAGGTCTTATCATTCCTTTAAGATGACAGGTAAAGAAAGAAAGAAAAAAAAAGTATTTTTATCCAGTGGACGTCAAGGGTTTTTTTTGTACGTCTACTTCTGGTGGATCTCTCTCTCTCTCTCTCTCTCTCTCTCTCTCTCTCTCTCTCTCCCTTCATTTGTCTCTCCTCCTTCATTTGTAAGAAATCTTCTTCTCTCTCTCTCTCTCTCATTTTGTTAGAAATCTCTCTCTCTCCCCCTTCATTTGTAATTAGTCTCTCTCTCTCTCTCTCTCTCTTCATTTGTAAGACTTCTCTCTCTCTCTCTCTCTCTCTCCTAATTTTTAAGAAGTTTCCCTCTCTCTCTTCATTTGTAAGAAGTCTCCCTCTCACTCTCTCTCTCTCTCCTAAATTGTGAGAATCTCTGTCTCTCTCTCCTTTTTAAGAAGTCTCTCTCTCTCTCTCTTCATTTGTAAGAAATCCCCCGCCCCTCTCTCTCTCTCTCTCTCTAATTTGTGAGAATCTCTGCCTCTCTCTCTCTCTCTCTCCTCATTTGTCTCTCTCTCTCTCGTTTGTAAGAAGTCTCTCTCACTCTCCATTCATAAGAATCTCTCTCTCCCATAATTTGTAAGAATCTCTCTCTCTCTCTCCATTGTTAAGAATTTCTCTCTCTCTCTTCATCTGTAAGAATTCTCTCTCTCTCTCTTTCACGTTCTCCAGAGACTCTTGACGTCCATTAGGCTTTGGTGTGGGAAAAAACTAGAAGGAGAGACAGACGTGGGAAAAAATCTGTACGTACGGGAAATAAACGTTTAGCAGATTTTTTCCGCCTGTAAGACATACCACAACTTGATTTATTTACTTTTAGATTTTTCTGTTTAATAGACCTTTTAGATTCCTCGTGGTTATAAATTCTACTGTTTGTGGACATGCTTTGAAATATATAGTTCATCCTTACTTCACTGATTTTAATGTTAATAATTTTATTTCATGTTTTATAAATTTTATATTGTATAATTTTTCTGCGTTTAATTCTCTTTGGCCTCAACAAAGTGAACTGTTCAAAACATTCATCTTGTACTTTCTGTGATGTTGTTTTTCTTTATGAAATGTTGCCTCTCCATTTTATATGAAATTGCTTTTTAATTAGATAAAAATAAAAAAAAAAATAAAACTTAAAAATTAAATCATGAATATCTGAAGGCTATTTTATTTGAAGATTTGGGAAAGCGTGTAGAAAAAATTTAGACAAGTGTAGAAGTGTAAAAATCTATATTAGAAAAAGATTTAAAGACATAAAGTACACAAGTAGGAAAACATACATGTACCAAAAATAAAAGTTTCAGGAGGCTCTAAGAAAACTGAAAAAGAAGGAAGAATTTTGTGTAAAAATTGTATAACAAGGAAACACTATGTCTAATTTCACGCTTTTGTCTAATTTCAGAATTTTGAAACTTAATAAAATCTTCAATTTCAAAATCACGAAAGGAAAAATCTGTATAAGACGAATATTTCATAAAAATACCAGGCCTACAATTTGTCCCAAACAATATAGAATTTCAAGACAATTAAAACGAAAGTCAACTCAATACCATCGACCTACAATGAATAAATCCCAAAACAACATAGAATTTCAAGACAATTGAAAAAACAAAAATAAAAAAAAGGGTTAACAATGAAAAACGCTACATGAAGACAATTGAGAAAGGCTGAATCCACGCGCAAATAGCAAAAGGTTTCCGTCGCTAACAAAAAGGCAGAGAGAGAGAGAGAGAGAGAGAGAGAGAGAGAGAGAGAGAGAGAGAGAGAGAGAGAGAGTCAACTGTAAATCTCTTTGCCATGATTCCATTTCTCTCTCCATTCAAAAGGATCAAATTTCGGCTCTTTCGAAAACCGAATCCATCGAACACGGGAGGATAAAATTCGGGGTTTTTTTTTTGAGACCCCTCCCTCTCTCCCTCTTGCCCCCTTCCCTTACCCCTGTGCGATAGATGCGTACTCAGATCCACACATCTGCGTAGAAATATTCATCTATGAGTCCACACACATGCACACGCATGTATACATATGGACAGACACACACAGACACAAACCAAATGATACAAGAGAGATGTGTACTCAAATAAACACATACACACATGCACATACAGGTAGTCATTCACAAACACACACATGCATACGCATGCAGACATGCACAAACACATACAAATGAGATATCATAAGATGTTTACTCAGAAAAACACATAAAACACATCCACGCATATGCACACGCATGCAGACATATGCACAAACACAAACACACATACACACAAACACACAAACGATATACGACAGATGTGTACTTAGATAAATACATACATCTACATGGAAACAGTCATCTATACGTACACACACGGACACATATATATACACGTATGCATGTAGACATATGTACAAACACACACAATAGCTAAATGTTATCGTATATGATAGATGTGTGCTCAGATAAACACATACATATGCAGGTGGTCATTCATACGTCCACACACACACACACACACACACACTAACAAACACATACGCACACTTACGCCAACGTAAAAAAAACAAAATTATATTATATAATACGTGTCAAAATTGAAATCTTGAGATTATATAACTAACACAAAGAATCATATCTAAAAATCATAAAATTGCAATTACATAAACATAAAAAACAAAGAGTCAGAAAATATAAATACACAAAGCATAAACAAACATATGTAATCATAAAATCCAAATGCGTAAGCTTTATAAAATACGCATTTCCTTTGAGTTTTTTTTTATCAAATATGAATAAAATCTAAAAATAGTAAAACTGTAATTAGATAAAGCTTAAAAACAAAGAATCTGAACATAAAAACACACAAAGCATAAACAAATTTACGTAACCCTAAAATACAAATGCGTAAGCTTTATAAAATACGCATCTCCCTTGAGCTCTGCTTTTTCCTTTCACAAATACGCAGATGGAAATAATTTATGCATTATCCTCAGAGGCTGAAATGACTTTTCCTTACGGAGAAAATGTCGGTGAATATTTAAAATGACTCTTGGAAAGGTCCTATATAGGAGGATAAGTGAAAATTTTTGTTATCTGTTGTGAGAATGTTTGTTATGTTAGGAAGCCCTTTCGTGTAATGAGAAAATGTTTGAACACGTTAGGTGAAAATGCAGAATCTTAGAATGGTCTTATATGGGAGGATAAGAGAAAATGTTTGTGTCGTCTTACGATGTGTTTTTGAAATGTTTGTTTTCTGTTGTGAAAACGTTTCTTATGCTAGGGAACCCTTTCGTGCAATGAGAAAATGTTTGAACACTTTAGGTAAAACTGCAGATTCTTGGATAAGTCCTATATGGGAAAATAAGTGAAAATGTTTGTGTCGTCTTACGAAATGTTTGAGAAATGTTCGTTATCTGTTGTGAAAATGGTTTTATGCTAGAGAACCTTTTCATGTAATGAGAAAATGTTTGAACACGTCAGGTTAAAGTGCAGATTATTAGAAATATCACAAATGGGATGCTAGGTGAAAATGTTTGTGTTGTCTTACGAAATGTTTATTTTCTGATGTGAAAATGTTTATGCTAGGAAACTCTTCGTTAAACGAGAAAATGGTAAAAGCTGTCAGGTCAAAATATAGTTTCTTACAATATTCACATATGGGAAGGTTAAGTGAAAACGTTTGTGGTGCCTTATGAAATGCTCTTCAAATGTTTGTTCCATTTTGTGAAAATGTTTGTTACGCAACAAAACTCATTCGTTTAACGAGAAAACGTTTGAGCACGTTAGGTCAAAATGCAGATTATTAGAAATGTCCTATAAGGGAAGATGAGTGAAAATGTTTGAAGTGTCTTATGAAATGCTTTGGAAAAAACAGTTCGTTACGTTATGCGAAAATGTTTATGATGTGATAAGATTTTTTTTATACAACGAAAATGTTTACAGTGTGATGGGAAATGATATATTATGTAACGTGAAAATATTTTCTTTATGATGTGGAATTTTGTAGCATTACATAAGAATGTTTGCTACATGGCCGATAATGTTAAATAAAATATACGAGAACTTCCGTTATGTGTTATGAAAATGTTTTGCCATGTGATTCGAAATGTTTTGCTGAGTAATAAAACTTGAAATTATCGACAGATTAACTTGAAAATGTTTGTGGAATAATATGAAAACGTTTGCTACACATTTCTCAATGTTTGTGGCGAGAACCAAAATATTTAAGGAATAAAAAAAAATGTTTTTAGCGTGATACGAAAGTGTTTGTTTCAGTTTTAAGAGGGTTTCCGTTTCAGCAGTTTTACATATACACAGAATTTGACAATTATTCAATATTATTACTACATCTTCCAACAACAACAACAACAACAACAATAATAATAATAATAATAATAATAATAATAATAATAATAATAATAATAACAACATCTCTCTCTATAAACTTTTTCTCCCCTCCTCTCTCTCTCTTTCTATTTGTCTGCATCTCTCTCTCTCTCTCTCTGTCTATATTACTCCTCCTCTTTCTTTCTCTGTCTTTCTATATATGTCTACGCCTCTTTCTCTCTATATATGTTACCCTTTCCTCTCTCTCTCTCTCAACCTTTCCCCCCCTCCCCTCTCTTTCTTTCTATATGTGTAAACCTCTTTCTCCCTCTCTCTGTCTATCTTACCCATCCTCTCTCTCTCTCTCTCAACATTTTCCCCCTTCTCTCTCTCTTTCTTTCTATATGTGTAAACCTCTGTCTGTCTTACCCATCCTCTCTCTCTCTCTCTCTCTCTCTCTCTCTCTCTCTCTCTCTCTCTCTCTCTCTTTCTCTCTCTCGCAGACGTTTATTAGCTGTCTTTTGAGTCGTAACCCTCTATGAGGATCTCAGCTCTCCCTTTGATGTGGGTCTCCTCAGCGGAGAGAGAGAGAGAGAGAGAGAGAGAGAGAGAGAGAGAGAGAGAGAGAGAGAGAGAGAGAGAGAGAGAGAGAGCCGGCTGATGATGAGATACTTCACTTCACTTTATTATACGCTGAAGCTCCTCAATGAACAACTTCGGGAAGAGAGCAAATATGAACATGAAAAAGGAAAGGCGAATCGGGGTTTGGCGACATTTTTTTTATACATTTCTGTGTGTGTGTGTGTGTGTTGATATACACGGTTGCGCGTGCGCGCACACGTACGTATGTGTGTGTGAATATATGTATGTATGAATGTATGTATAATATTTATATATATATATATATATATATATATATATATATATATATATATATATATATATATATATATATATATAAAATATATTCACTTTCTCATACTTTCTCTCTCTCTCTCTCTCTCTCTCTCTCTCTCTATCTATCTATCCATCCATCTCTCTCTTAACTATCTCTCTCTCTCTCTCAAGATATATATATATATATATATATATATATATATATATATATATATATATATATATATAAAACTCACATACAAAAACCAAACAACAATACAATCACAAACCAAAAAAGTAAAATAGGAAAAAATATAACCAACCAATAACAACATCAAACCACAATATATAAAGTAAAAAAAAAAAAAAAAAAAAAAATATATATATATATATATATATATATATATATATATATATAATATAACCTCACATACAAAAAAACAAACAACAATACAATCAAAAAACAAAAAAAGTAAAATAGAAAAAATATAACTAACCAATAACAACATCAAACCACAATATATAAAGTAAAAAAATACATACATATATATATATATATATATATATATATATATATATATACATATATATATATATATAAATCATCAACACACAATCACGTGGAACAGAAATAAATTTCTGACTCGTCAGGATCAACCCAGGTCTCTCAGGTGGAAAGCAAGGGCGCTACCCACTGGGCCATACAAGTCTAAAAGAAGTCGGAACCTGGTAACTGCACCCAGAATTACCTGGGCAAGCTAACTGCTTGCATACCAGCAGTTTTCCCAACTTCCTGACTCAGCAATGACCCAATGGACAACATTTCATTCGAATTATCCCTTCTGAGTGAATAAGATAGAAATCATCAACACAATCACGTGTGGAACAGAAATAAATTTCTGACTCACGTCGGGATCAACCAGGTCTCTCAGGTGGAAAGCAAGGGCGCTACCCACTGGGCCATACAAGTCTAAAGTCGGAACCTGAGAGCAACTGCACAAGAATTACCTGGGCAAGCTAACTGCTTGCATACCAGCAGTTTTCCCCAACTTCCCGACTCAGCAATGACCCAATGGACAACATTTCATTCGAATTATCCCTTCTGAGTGAATAAGATGAAATCATCAACACACAATCACGTGTGGAACAGAAATAAATTTCTGACTCGTCGGGATCGATCTCTCAGGTGGAAAGCAAGGGCGCTACCCACTGGGCCATACAAGTCTAAAAGTCGGAACCTGAGAACAACTGCACCAAAGGGAATTACCTGGGCAAGCTAACTGCTTGCATACCAGCGAAGTTTTCCCCAACTTCCCGACTCAGCAATGACCCAATGGACAACATTTCATTCGAATTATCCCTTCTGAGTGAATAAGATAGAAATCATCAACACACAATCACGTGTGGAACGAAATAAATTTCTGACTCGTCGGGATCAACCAGGTCTCTCAGGTGGAAAGCAAGGGCGCTACCCACTGGGCCATACAAGTCTAAAAGAAGTCGGAACCAGACAACTGCACCCAAGGAATTACCTGGGCAAGCTAACTGCTTGCATACCAGCGAGTTTTCCCCAACTTCCCGACTCAGCAATGACCCAATGGACAACATTTCATTCAAATTATCCCTTCTGAGTGAATAAGATAGAAATCATCAACACACAATCACGTGTGGAACAGAAATAAATTTCTGACTCGTCAGGATCGAACCCAGGTCTCTCAGGTGGAAAGCAAGGGCGCTACCACTGGGCCATACAAGTCTAAAAGAAGTCAGGAACCTGAGAGCAACTGCACCCAGGAATTACCTGGGCAAGCTAACTGCTTGCATACCAGCGAAGTTTTCCCCAACTTCCCGACTCAGCAATGACCCAATGGACAACATTTCATTCAGAATTATCCCTTCTGGTGAATAAGATAGAAATCATCAACACACAATCATGTGTGGAACAGAAATAAATTTCTGACTCACGTCGGGATCGAACCCAGGTCTCTCAGGTGGAAAGCAAAGGCGCTACCCACTGGGCCATACAAGTCTAAAAGAAGTCGGAACCTGAGAGCAACTGCACCCAAGGAATTACCTGGGCAAGCTAACTGCTTGCATACCAGCAGTTTTTAACTTCCCGACTCAGCATG
Source organism: Macrobrachium rosenbergii (assembly GCF_040412425.1). NCBI lineage: Eukaryota > Metazoa > Arthropoda > Malacostraca > Decapoda > Palaemonidae > Macrobrachium > Macrobrachium rosenbergii. The sequence continues at coordinate 3,800,605 of NC_089796.1, read as the reverse complement.
ACCCAATGGACAACATTTCATTCGAATTATCCCTTCTGAGTGAATAAGATAGAAATCATCAACACACAATCACGTGTGGAACAGAAATAAATTTCTGACTCACGTCGGGGATCAACCCAGGTCTCTCAGGTGGAAAGCAAGGGCGCTACCCACTGGAGTAGGCCATACAAGTCTAAAAGAAGTCGGAACCGAGAGCAACTGCACCCAAGGAATTACCTGGGCAAGCTAACTTATTCACTCAGAAGGATAATTCGAATGAAATGTTGTCCATTGGGTCATTGCTGAGTCGGGAAGTTGGGGAAAACTCGCTGGTATGCAAGCAGTTAGTTGCCCAGGTAATTCGGCTTTGCAGTTGCTCAGGTTCCGACTTCTTTTAGACTTGTATGGCCCAGTGGGTAGCGCCCTTGCTTTCCACCTGAGAGACCTGGGTTCGATCCCGACGTGAGTCAGAAATTTATTTCTGTTCCACACGTGATTGTGTGTTGATGATTTCTATCTTATTCACTCAGAAGGGATAATTCGAATGAAATGTTGTCCATTGGGTCATTGCTGAGTCGGGAAGTTGGGGAAAACTTTCGCTGGTATGCAAGCAGTTAGCTTGCCCAGGTAATTCCTGGGTGCAGTTGCTCTCAGGTTCCGACTTCTTTAGACTTGTATGGCCCAGTGGGTAGCGCCCTGCTTTCCACCTGAGAGACCTGGTTCGATCCCGACGTGAGTCAGAAATTTATTTCTGTTCCACACGTGATTGTGTTGATGATTTCTATCTTATTCACTCAGAAGGATAATTCGAATGAAATGTTGTCCATTGGGTCATTGCTGAGTCGGGAAGTTGGGGAAAACTCGCTGGTATGCAAGCAGTTAGCTTGCCCAGGTAATTCCTTGGGTGCAGTTGCTCTCAGGTTCCGACTTCTTTTAGACTTGTATGGCCCAGTGGGTAGCGCCCTTGCTTTCCACCTGAGAGACCTGGGTTCGATCCCGACGTGAGTCAGAAATTTATTTCTGTTCCACACGTGATTGTGTGTTGATGATTTCTATCTTATTCACTCAGAAGGATAATTCGAATGAAATGTTGTCCATTGGGTCATTGCTGAGTCGGGAAGTTGGGAAAACTCGCTGGTATGCAAGCAGTTAGCTTGCCCAGGTAATTCCTTGGGTGCAGTTGCCCTCAGGTTCCGACTTCTTTTAGACTTGTATGGCCCAGTGGGTATCGCCCTTGCTTTCCACCTGAGAGACCTGGGTTCGATCCCGACGTGAGTCAGAAATTTATTTCTGTTCCACACGTGATTGTGTGTTGATGATTTCTATCTTATTCACTCAGAAGGGATAATTCGAATGAAATGTTGTCCATTGGGTCATTGCTGAGTCGGGAAGTTGGGAAAACTCGCTGGTATGCAAGCAGTTAAACTTGCCCAGGTAATTCCTGGGTGCAGTTGCTCTCAGGTTCCGACTTCTTTTAGACTTGTATGGCCCAGTGGGTAGCGCCCTTGCTTTCCACCTGAGAGACCTGGGTTCGATCCCGACGTGAGTCAGAAATTTATTTCTGTTCCACACGTGATTGTGTGTTGATGATTTCTATCTTATTCACTCAGAAGGGATAATTCGAATGAAATGTTGTCCATTGGGTCATTGCTGAGTCGGGAAGTTGGGGAAAACTCGCTGGTATGCAAGCAGTTAGCTTGCCCAGGTAATTCCTTGGTGCAGTTGCTCTCAGGTTCCGACTTCTTTTAGACTTGTATGGCCCAGTGGGTAGCGCCCTTGCTTTCCACCTGAGAGACCTGGGTTCGATCCCGACGTGAGTCAGAAATTTATTTCTGTTCCACACGTGATTGTGTGTTGATGATTTCTTTATTCACTCAGAAGGGATAATTCAATGAAATGTTGTCCATTGGGTCATTGCTGAGTCAGGAAGTTGGGAAAACTCGCTGGTATGCAAGCAGTTAGCTTGCCCAGGTAATTCCTTGGGTGCAGTTGCTCTCAGGTTCCGACTTCTTTTAGACTTGTATGGCCCAGTGGGTAGCGCCCTTGCTTTCCACCTGAGAGACCTGGGTTCGATCCCCGACGTGAGTCAGAAATTTATATATATATATATATATATATATATATATATATATATATATATATATATATATACATATGTATATATATAATAAAACATAAAACATTACACTGAATGAGGCGACCTACAGGAGCAGCTGTCACTCAGACGCAGGCCGAAGAGGACCCGACTGACATTTCGCGGCCCCACAATCAAATTCGCCTCCATACGTCGGGGAGTCGAAGGCTTAAAGATGATACCTTCCGGTACTGAAGCACTGCTTCGTCAAGGCTCGTTCAATTCCCCTGGTTTGTGTTTGATGGCTTCCCGGATTTTAATTTTAATTATTTATTTATTTATTTATTTCCATCATCGCGGGATTTTAATTTTATTTATTTATTTATTTATTTCCATCATCGCTGGATTTTAATTTTATTTATTTATTTATCTATTTATTCTTTGCGTGAGTCAGAGAGAGAGAGAGAGAGAGAGAGAGAGAGAGAGAGAGAGAGAGAGAGAGAGAGAGAACAAACACTCACGTGCATAAAGCAAATAATCATTATCTTTATTATTTATATCAATTCCCACTCATCAATAAACGGGTAAACAAAATATGAGAGAGAGAGAGAGAGAGAGAGAGAGAGAGAGAGAGAGAGAGAATATCAATTTCAGAAAATCCCAGAAGCAACTCGCGTAAACATAAAGCAAATACAATCATTATTTAGCAGAGAGAGAGAGAGAGAGAGAGAGAGAGAGAGAGAGAGAGAGAGAGAGAGAGAGAGAGAAAGCAAGCCCACGCACAAAATCCTAAATCAATCAATTTATTTTTTTCTCAACATCAGCACCATTGGTTTGCCCATAACCGTAAAACCTGGCTGCTTAATATAGCTGTTCTTAGGAGCGCCGCCCCCTTCCCCCACCCCCCCTAAATAGACTACATAATTTCACTAAAGCTTCGTCGTATGGGAAGCCAAGATGATACAATAGAGGCTTTATGGGTCTTCACAAATTGATGGCATGAGACAGGGAGGGGCGTGAATGTAATTAAGTTTTTTTTTTTTTGGGGGGAGGGGTGTGAAAATTGATACAATATATAACTTTTCTATATTATAGATGGTTATTAAATGCCGCCCATGTCAGGTAGTCACGTGACCTCATCAGGGTTTTTTTTTTGTGTTAAGATGAGTGATGCTTATGATACTATAATGGTTTTTTTTTTGTCTCGATTTTTTGGTTTCTATATCGGTCCTAGGCTAAATCATTTCATAACTAGAGTGCGTCATATTAAACAAATTCAAACAGACACACATACATACACACACATATACATATATATACACGCATATATACATATACATATATAATGTAATATACATACATACTTACGTACATATATATAGAGTATATATATATATATATAGAGTATATATGTATATATATACATATACATACACACACACTCAGAGAGAGAGAGAGAGAGAGAGAGAGAGAGAGAGAGAGAGAGAGAGAGAGAGAGAGAGAGAGAGAGAATTTACTGACAATTGTATTCGAAATTAACCATTCGCTAACATATAAGTAAAAAAAAAATTATCCTATTCGAAAACGAGAGAGAGAGAGAGAGAGAGAGAGAGAGAGAGAGAGAGAGAGAGAGAGAGAGAGAGAGAGAGAGAGAGAATTTTGTTTACAATTACATTATACCATTTCCACTCTTTTATTATTAAAAATTCTCTCCGTTTCAAAATCAGAGAGAGAGAGAGAGAGAGAGAGAGAGAGAGAGAGAGAGAGAGAGAGAGAGAGAGAGAGAGAGAGAGAGATTACGAAATCTCTCCCTCCAAACGTAGATGAGCCTATTCTTCTACTCCGATAACCCTTTCCCTTTGAGGTAGATGATGTCTATTCTTTTCTACTCATCTACTCTTTTTTTTCTCTACTTTGAGAATCTACATAAAAGGTAGATGAAGATTATTCTTTTACCTTCTTTGTATATTTAGTCGATTCTTTTTCCAAGATCGACTAAATATTCGTTTAGCTTTCCAGTGCCTTCTATTTTTGGCTTTTTGACTTTTAATTTATTTTTATCTACAAAATAATCTTTTATTCATTTAGTTTTTATGTATTTAAACTTTGTAGTTTTTTTTTGTATTTTCTATGGAATGGAAAAAGAACGACTGTAATTCGTACATATGGAGAATAAAAAACGAAAAGCCATCGAAAACAAAAAATGCTATAAACCAGAGAGAGAGAGAGAGAGAGAGAGAGAGAGAGAGAGAGAGAGAGAGAGAGAGAGAGAGAGAGAGAGACCCGTCTCCCAAATTCAGGAGAAAAGAGGCAGGAAAAATTGGGGGAAGACGCGATGATGTCAGCCCTTTCTCGGATACCTGTTCGAACACGACAGAGAGAGAGAGAGAGAGAGAGAGAGAGAGAGAGAGAGAGAGAGAGAGAGAGAGAGAGAGATTTTTAACTATCAATGAAATAACTATTACAGGACCTATGGGGTGGAGGGGGTATAAGACCTAGGGGAGGGGGAAGGGGGGGAGGGGGCTGAAAGAATGATGAGTGGGCAGGGTTTAGCCGGCTATTAAAGGGGAAAGGGGAGATTTCAGACAATAGAATGTTATTTTATATCTATATAAATATTTATGTGTATATTTTTTCGGCTGGAAAGATCGACACAAACAGTGGGAAAAATGACTCTGGACTGAGATAATTATTTTTCTTTTTTTCTTTTTTTTTGGAGTGGCGTTAAAGAGTATAGTAGGTCTAGTGTGGACCTGTCAACTCAGTCCAATCGATTAATACCTCTTAATTTGTCACAGAATATTTTAAGCTAATTTATTACTCATGATTCTGAGATTGTTTTTGTACAATTTTCTGTCTTTTTTTGGTGAGAGGTTAAAATGTATGGAAGGTCTAATGTGGACCTCTGAACTCAATCCAAACGACTGGTAAACAGTCACAGGATATTTTATGCTAACTACAAAGTCCTTTTGTAACTAGCTATCGGAACCACTTAAGTAAATCTCAATATAAATCGCAAATATAAAAATTCATATAATTCATATATTTTTTTACCTTTCTGTACAAGAAAACTATTTAGAAGGCCATGTCTGTCCGTCCACACATTTTTCTATCCGCCCTCAGATCTTGAAAACTACTGAGGCTAGAGGGCTGCAAATTGCTATGTTGATCATCCACCCTCCAAGCATCAAACATACCAAATTGCAGCCCTCTAGCCTCAGTAGTTTTTAATTTTATTTAAAGTTAAATTTAGCCATGATAGTGCGTCTGCCAACGCTATAGGTCAGGCCACCACAAGGCAGTGGTTGGAAGTTTCACGGGCCGCGGCTCATACAGCATTGTACCGAGACCACCGAAAGATGGATCTATTTTCGGAGGCCTTGATTATATGCTGCACAGAAAACTCGACTGCGCTGAAGAAACTTCGGCGCATTTTTTCCTGTTTGTATCAAGGTTCAAATTTCAAAATTTTGAAAGACTCTTATTCTTCTTCCCAGCTTGTTCCCATTTTTATATGGGATCGCCGACTAAATTTTGAAAGACGGGCAAATA
>NC_089796.1:3777500-3790000 GCF_040412425.1 Macrobrachium rosenbergii | reverse complement strand
AGTACTGAATATTTCTTACGTAACCAACAATAACGCCTAGGCACTAAGAGAAATGTCGACATTAATGTGTGTTAGAGAGAGAGAGAGAGAGAGAGAGAGAGAGAGAGAGAGAGAGAGAGAGAGAGAGAGAGAGAGAGAGGATAATAACTACACACTCAACGGTGTTGTCCTCAGAGAAATTATTCCACTTTGCTTTTCCCTTGTCCTCCCACAAATTTTAAATTTATGCCCAATTTCCCCACGAGTGTGGAGGAGTGGTTCCCAAATCACGAGCCTCTCTCTCTCTCTCTCTCTCTCTCTCTCTCTCTCAGTTTGTTATACTGAGACTCTTTCCTGTCTCAGTTGTTTGGAAAACGGAGGATAAACAGTTTGTTATACTTAGACTCCTTCCAGTCTCAGTTGTTTGGGAAACAGAGAAGAAACAGTTTGTTATACTGAGACTCCTTCTTGTCTCAGCTGTTTGGGAAACAGAGAAGAAACAGTTTGTTATATTGAGACTCCTTCCTGTCTCAGCTGTTTGGGAAACAGAGAAGAAACAGTTTGTTATACTGAGACTCTTTCCTGTCTCAGTTGTTTGGAAAACAGAGAAAAAATAGTGTGTTATACTGAGATCTTTCCTGCCTCAGTTGTTCGAAAAACTTAAAATTTATGTTTTTTCTGCTCAAGTTTATACTGAAACGACCTTCTTAATCTCAGAGGTTTTAATACTACTTAGCGTAGATGACTGAAATGATTATTATTGTGCTTTCTCAAAATGACTGCTAGGTTTTAAAATGAACTCAAGAAATAAAAAGAATATTTTAACTTTATTCCAAAGTGAGGAATAGCCATTGAGAAGATAAAAAAATGAATATAAAATTCAACAGACAGAAAAGAGGAATGAATTTATAGTCTGCTCAATGAACTGATGTATATGTACTGTATATGTATATGTATATATACATGTACATGTATATGTATATATATATATATATATATATATATATATATATATATATATATATATATATATATATATATATAAGATTAGACCCAAAGATTGATAACAAGACAAAAACGAGAGAATATCGGAACCTGAATTGATAAATAAAAATAAATAATGCGCAGAAGTTTCTTCGGTGCAATCGAGTTTTCTGTACAGCGTATAACCAAGGCCACCGAAAACAAATCTATCTTTGGTGGTCTCGGTATGATGCTGTATGAGCCGCGTCCCATGAAACTTTAACCACGGCCCGGCAGTGGCCTGTCCTATATCGTTGCCAGAAGCACGATTGTGGCTAACTTTGACCTTAAATAAAATAAAAACTACTGAGGCTAGAGGGCAGCAATTTGGTATGTTTGATGCTTGGAGGGTGGTTGACCAACATACCAATTTGCAGCCCTCCAGCCTCAGTAGTTTTTAAGATCTGAGGGCGGACAGAAAAAGTGCGGAAAGAAAAAAGTGCTGACACAATAAAGTGCGGACGGACAGACAAAGTCGGCACAATAGTTTTCTTTTCAGGAAACTAAAAAGCTAGATGATTAAACACTAAACTGACTAAAAAATAAGAAATAAATGAAACCACAAGATTCTCGCTCTTACCAATGAAAGAATATAATAATTACTTTCACGGGAACCTTTCATTAAAAAAAAAAAAAATAATATCGCTAAATGCTAGTCATTTCATCTCCCGAGTTAATTAGAAGTGAAGTTTGTTCATCATTTTATTAAGTGACGTTTCAACATCTCCTGCCTCGGAAATTAATGAAATTTTTTCTTTTTGTTTATTCTCTTTATTTTCCCCTCTCCTCTATGGGTCCAGCCTCTTCTTTTTTTCATTTTTCTCTTCCTCTATGGTTCGTCCATCTTTTTTTTTTTTTTTTTTTTAATATTTCAAAAAAGTTTTTATATTTTTCTATACTTATTTTCCAATCTCATCTTTTTTCGCTTCTCCAATATTTAAAGGAGAATTTTTATATTTTTATATATTTATTTTCCAGTCTCTTATTCTCATCAGCAATGTTTCAATATTTACAGTTTTTATATATTTATTTTCCAACCCCGTCTTTTTTCGCTTCTCCAATATTTAAAGGAGAATTTTCATATCTTTATATATTTATTTTTCAATATCTTATTCTTTCACATTCAGTATTAAAAGGAGAATTTTTTCATGTATCTATTTTTCTGTTGAGAATGGGAAACATTCTCCCTCTACTCACTTTCAAGATTTTTAGTTTTCTGTAAAAGAAAACCTATTGTGCCGGCTTTGTCTGTCCGTCGGCACTTAATTCTGTCCGCCCTCTGATCTTAAAAACTACTGAGGCTAGAGGGCTGCAAATTGGTATGTTGATCATCCACCCTCCAATCATCAAACACACCAAATTGCAGCCTTCTAGCCTCAGTAGTTTTCATTTTATTTGAGGTTAAAGTTAGCTACAATCGTGCTTCTGGCAACGATATAGGATAGGCCACCACCGGGCCGTGATCTACATACCAATTTGCATCCCTCTAGCTCAGTAGTTTTTAAGCTCTGAGGGCGGACAGAAAAAGTGCGGACAGACAGACAAAGTCGGCACAATAGTTTTCTTTTACAGAAAACTAAAATCTATGAGAGCTCTAAATATTATCTGAGAAACACTTTTGACAAAAAGGGTATGTGGTTTTGAAAATCAGGAGATTTCCTTCGAAAAATTTAAAGAAAAGGATAAGTATTTTTTGGAGCTAAAAAACCTTTAAAATTTTCAGTAAATGAAAATTTCAAGAATACGGCAAGTGATTTGAGGGTTTAAAAGGACTTCCTCAAAATTTTAGGTAAAAAACTGAAAAATATTATTTTTGAAAAATGAAATGAATTCTCATGAAAATGGAAATATTAAAGTTTTTGAAAATCTATAAAAAATAAAAAAACTGTTTTACTGTTTTGAGCCAAATAACCTTTCAAGTTTTCAAGAAATGCAATTTTCCATGAAATAGGAAAATTATTATATACGAAAAAAACGTTCTTTTCGACCCTCTCTCGTCACCTGAATTAAATAGTGGAATTTTCCATGAAACAGGAAAATTATTAAATAGGAGAAAAGCGTCCTTTTAGACCCTCTATTGTCACCTGAATTAAATAGTGGAATTTCCCATGAAATAGGAAAATTATTATATACGAGAAAAACGTTGTGTCAGACCCTCTATTGTCACCTGAATTAAATAGTGGAATTTTCGATGAAATAGGAAAATTATCATATACGAGAAAAACGTTCTTTTTTAGACCCTCTTCCGTCACCTGAATTAAATAGTGGAATTTTCCATGAAATAGGAAAATTATTATATAGAGAAAAACGTTTTTAGACCCTCCCGTCACCTGAATTAAATTAGTGGAATTTTCCATGAAATAGGAAAATTATCATATACGAAAAAAACGTTCTTTTTTAGACCCTCTCCCGTCGTCACCTGAATTAAATAGTGCAATGAAGAAGAAGATAAAAAACAAAAATAAAAGGGACGAGACCGGGCGTTTGGACCGAACTCAAAGCTTTTGGCAATTCTTATCCCCGGGGTCACAAAAGGAAACGGCATTTACGATTTATGGGACAAGGACAGAGAGAGTTAGTGCTGCATAAGCAAATTTCAGTTTAAAAACCTTTATTCTAAAGTTGGTATTATTTAGCATAATAAAAGTAATGATGATGATAGTGAATTTAATGTTAGTTTCTCTCTCTCTCTCTCTCTCTCTCTCTCTCTCTCTCTCTCTCTCTCTCTCTCTCTCTCTCTTAAAGCTTATATTAATAAACATAATAAAGAACTGATGATTGACAGTGAATTTGATGCTTGCTCTCTCTCTCTCTCTCTCTCAAAGTTGACTTTAACATAATAAAAGTAATGATACGACAGTGAATACGATACTACCCTCTCTCTCTCTCTTTCTCTCAGTTGATATTAACTATCATAATAAAAGTAATGATAATAACAATAAATACAATGCTCTCTCTCTCTCCCAAAGTTAGTAATAATTAACACAAAAACAATGATGGTGATGGACTTAATGCATCTCTCTCTCTCTCTCTCTCTCTCTCTCTCTCTCTCTCTCTCTCTCTCTCTCTCTCTCTCTCCCTTTTTTCATCGGGTAAAAGCAAATGGGCTCTTTGAAAGTTGGCCCTCCCCTCCTTTCATCATTTCGGGACATTGTTAAAAGTTGCCTTCGTCACTCCGCTGACAGACTCAAACTTTGCAAGACTATCACTGCCTCCACCTGAGGCTCACGCTGGGGAGAGAGAGAGAGAGAGAGAGAAGAAGAAGAAGAGAGAGAAGAGAGAGAAGCAAATATATTGTCTGTAATTTTCATTAATTTTATTATGATGAATTATGTCAACTTGGAAGAAAGAAGAAAGAAAGAAAGAAAGAGAGAGAGAGAGAGAGAGAGAGAAGCACTGTATTCTCTATTTATTGTCATTTATCATGTTGATTAATGTCAACTTGGAAGAGAGAGAGAGAGAGAGAGAGAGAGAGAGAGAGAGAAGCATTGTATTCTCTGTTATTGTCATTTTATCATGTTGATTAATGTCAACTTGGAGAGAGAGAGAGAGAGAGAGAGAGAGAGAGAGAGAGAGAGAGAGAGAGAGGAAAGCACTCTATTCTCTGTCATTGTCATTACTTTTATCATGATAGTTAATGTCAACTTTCAGAGAGAGAGAGAGAGAGAGAGAGAGAGAGAGAGAGAGAGAGAGAGAGAGAGGCTCCTGAAAGACGAAGCGGTTGATCTTTGTTACTTGCAAAGGAAGGAAACAGCTAGACGGCGCCAGGTGGTCTGCTCCGATGATTGATGCCACTTACGGGAGGAGAAGAAGAAGAGGAAGAATAAGAAGAACAAGAAGCTGAGGAGGAGGAGGAGGAGGAGGAGGAGGAGGAGGACAGGAAAATATGCTTGCGCAAAGTAATGTAGACCTTGCTTGCATGTGTTGAAAGATGTCTCTGTCATAGCTTAGCGGGAGACGATGAAACGCTTACATGCATACGTACGATAAAAGCATACATACATGCATAAATACAGTTACATGTGTATACATACCTAGAGTATATTTAAACACGCACATACCTATCTATATTATTATGTTTCGTTATACTCAACCGTGTATATTTGTTTGTTTAAACTAAATAGCAAATAAAATGTGGTGACGAATGAATATTTTTCCCACTCATATATTGGCTCTTGTCCTAGACACGAAAATAATTGAAGAAAATAGCTTTAATTTTCTCTTTAAACTTAATCTTCAGTTTGGAAAAATCTAATACATCAAATATAGAATAATTCTACGTAAAAATAAAGAATGGGGACTTACATTACACTATATAGAAAAGGTCTAGAAAATATAAGAGATATCAAATTATTCTTCCTTTTTAAGACACTGCCGAGATTCCTTGGGTACACAGAGATGATGTCAAAAACATAAGGCTGATTTCTCACTGACTCCAAATAGAGACGAAAGCTTTAGTTACAAAAACGAGCACCATTTATACAGAAATATGTCAGGTACGTAAAAATACGAGGTGATGAAAACATAGAAATGAAAATATATGAATATGAATTTAAGGATTCGAGAGAAATGAGAGAAAGTTAAGAATTCTTCGGATGAGCTTATCTTAATTCAAGAAACATCATACGAGATATTTGTGGCGCATTTTGAAGAAATGTGACAGATGTGGGAAAAAAAGTTAAAATAAGGAAATTTAGAAAAATATGACTCTAGGAGTAGATGTTATACACTGCTTTAGTTTTCCATTGTTTGAATTACCCTAGACCTGGTTAACCTGAAACTGTCTCTGAATATTATTGTAGCCCACAGATTTATATGTTTTAAAAAAAAAGTATGTATATATATATATATATATATATATATATATATATATATAACATATGTATACATATAAATAATTATGTATATATCTATGTATGTATGTATATATGTGTATATATATGTGTATATATATATAACTATATATATATATATATATATATATATATATATATATATATATATATATATATATATATATATATATATATATATATATATATATATATATATATATTAATAAACGTACGAACAGACAGATAAATAGATAGATGAACAGACGAACAGAAAGATATAGTTCATACAAAACCGAGGCTATTCAACGGTAAGCGTCGAGACTTCAATTTGAAATTCCAAGCGTCGATTCTCGCAAAATATTTATTGCCCGAAAACCGACCGCGTGACCAGATGTTATCTGACCCTAGCATGTTATCAGACGATAACATTCAGTGTCAGATGATAACAGCCAGTGTCAAATAGCCGAGAAATTAATTGGCAGAGCAAAGATAACTTTGAGGGATGAAGGGAAACAAATCAATTAGCGAACGCAGTTGGAAATATACAGTCAGGTAGAAATGTCAATTTTTATTTTATTTGCCCGGAAAGGTGTTGAAAAAATGTGGCAAAATATGTCATTTGGATTCGTATGACTCGTAGGTATATTGACAAAATAGGGAAAAATATATATTTATTCGTAAAATTTATTTGAATGACATTTGAGTTCATATGATCCGTAGATATATTGACAAAATGGGGCGAAATATATATCAATTCGTAAAAATGATTTGAATGCCATTTGAATCCAGATGACTTGTGGATATATTGACAAAACAGGAAAATATATATATCAATACGTAAAAATGATTTGTATGTCATCTGAATTCATATGACCCGTAGATATATTGACAAAATACGACGAAATATATGTCAGTTCGTAAATATGATTTGAATGTCATTTGAATTCATATGACCCGTAGATATATTGACAAAATAGGACAAAATTTATACTAGTTCGCAAAACTTATTTGACAAAATAGGGCAAAATATATATTAATTCATAAAAATGAAAAATTATTTAGGATATTAAGGAAAAGAATGACTCTATATTCTCTATGAAATCTTGAAAAATAAAATAAATAATATTTCACATGCCCGGAGAGGTGCTGACAAAATTGGGCAAAATATTTATTAATTTGTAAAAAGGAGAAATTATTTTTAATATTATGGAAAAGACAGACTTCAGATGTTGAAGGAAATTTTCGAAAAAATAAAGAAAGTGTATTTTATACTCTTATAGAGGTGTTGACAAAATATGGTAAAATGTATCTCAATTCGTATAGATGAAAAATGATTTTGATTGTAAGGAAAAAATGACTTTTGATGCTTGGGGAAAATTTGGAAAAAAAAAATAAACTTATATTTTGAAATTTTAGTAAATAAAATAAACAAGTTATATTTTTGAAATTTTAAAAAAAAACCGAAGTTATATTTTGAGTCACCAAAAGACAAAAGAAGTATACCTTAGTTTTACCAGACCACTGAGCTGATTAACCCGTAACATTTCAAGTAATCTAAAGTAATTTGAGTAAATGTAACTTTATTTGACGGAGGATAATAATAATAATAATAATAATAATAATAATAATAATAATAATAATAATAATAATAATAATAATAATAATAATAATAATAATAATAATAATAATAATGTTTAAACACTGTGAAAAAAAAATCATTGCGTATTCCAAATCCTCGAACCCTTACGCAAAGTCCAGTTACGCATAATTAGCAACAAGCCCCATTTGTGTACAGTGCGTCAATTATTACGCATCATCATCAGTAGGATACGCCCGTGAATAGACTGCGTAATGTGAGTATTTACAAGCCAAGTTAATAACCCTGAATATCTCTTATCTCGTCGAGGTCGCCCTGTTATGCGCGATAACGGGAAACAGAGTTGGCTAGGAGTGTTGTACTGGCTACAACTACAATGCCCCGTAGGGAATTACCGCCGTCAGTGCACCTCACGTGGTGCACTGTAAGCAGTACTTAAGGGTCTTTCTAGCGTCCGTTTGGCCTTTAGCTGCTAACCTCTGTCGTTCCTTTTACTGTACCTCCGTTCATATTCTTTCTTCTATCTGACGTTCTACCTTCTCTGACAATGATTTCATAGTGCATCCGAGAGGTTTTCTTCCTGTTACACCTGTCAAACCACCTTACCGTCAATTTTCCTTTCCGAGCTGGATGACCTCATAGGTCCCAGCGCTTGGCCTTTGGCCTAAATTCTATATTCTATTCTATTCTACAACTAAAATGTGGAATAGTTGTAGCCTATTACAGTTTTGGAATCTTCTGATCTCCAATATAAGCGAGGAGCGAATTCACTCTTGCTTCTACTGAAGTCTCCTGAATTTCAGGTGTATCGTTTCGTTTCTATTCCTTTATATTTATTCATTTATCACCTTTTCCTCTTACTTGTTTCTCTTTCCTAACGTCTCGTGAATTTCAGGTGTATCGGTTTTGTTTCCTATTCCCTTCTATATTTATTCATTTATCACCATTTCCTCTTACTTGTTTCTCTTTCCTAACGTCTCGTGAATTTCAGGTGTATCGGTTTTGTTTCTTATTCCTTCTGTTTATTTATTTATTACTTTTCCTATAACTTGTCTTTCAATGTAGGCTGATTTCCTTTTGGGGCCATTTTGGGTTTGTAGACTCTTGGCCCTTTCCATTATAAGGGTTTCAGTTAAGATTTAAAGAAAGAAAGATAGAGAGAAGAATTAGATCAAGATTTCAGCTGAAGATTTAAAGAAAGATAAAAATTTCATCTGAAGATTTAAAGAAAGAAAGATAGAGAGAAGAATTTGATAAAGATTTCAGCTGAAGGTTTAAAGAATAAAAGATAGAGAACAATTATAAAACGATTTCAGCTAAAGATTTCAAGAAAGAAAGATCGAGAGAAGAATTAGATAAAGATTTCACCTGAAGATTTAAAGAAAGAAAGAAAGATAGAAAGAAGAATCAGATAAAGATTTCAGCTGAAGATTTCAAGAAAGAAAGATAGAGAGATGAATCAGTTCAAGATTTCAGCTGAAGATTTAAAGATAGAAAGATAGCGAGAAGAATTAGATAAAGATTTCAACTAAAGATTTAAAGAAAGAAAGATAGCGAGAAGAATTAGATAAAGATTCAGCTGAAGATTTAAAGAAAGAAAGACACAGAGAAGAATTAGATAAAGATTTCAGCTGAAGATTTAAAGAAAGAAAGATAGAGAGAAGAATCAGATAAAGATTTCACCTGAAGGTTTAAAGAAAGAAAGATGGAGAGAAGAATTAGATAAAGATTTCAGCTGATGATTTAAAGAAAGATAGAGAGAAGAATTAGATAAAGATTTCAGCTGATGATTTAAAGAAAGATAGAGAGAAGAATTAGATAAAGATTTCAGATGAAGATTTAAAGAAAGAAAGATAGAGAGAAGAATCAGATAAAGATTTCAGCTGAAGATTTAAAGAAAGAAAGATAGAGAGAAGAATTGGATAAAGATTTCATCTAAAGATTTAAAGAAAGAAAGACAGAGAGAAGAATTAGATAAAGATTTCAGCTGAGGATTTAAAGAAAGAAAGAAAGATAGAGAGAAGAATTAGATAAAGAATTCACCTGAAGATTTAAAGAAAGAGAGATAGAAAGAATTAGATCAAGATAATGAGGATATGAAACTAAAATATGACGGGAATACAAAGCGCTTAAAAAAAACACGACCAATGGCCCCCACCCCACCCACCCCAAAAAAGAAGGACCATGACCCCTCTACCGAAAATCTAATCAACCCTTCCCATCCCAGGGCAAAATTGCGGTGGAATCCGCCAATAACTTTCGGGATTATCTTGTGGCGTGACGGACAGACAAACGGACAGAGAGGAAGACAAACAGACTGACTGGAAGACCCACAGACACACAATCAAACAAACAGAAAACAAACAAAGGTGCGTATGTGAACGTCCATCACCTTGATATATACATTTGCGGGTCGCACAAAATGAGTGACCTAACATACAGCAATTCGACTTGATTTGACCCTCGTCTACCGTTACCTGGCTGCGGGTTGGGTAGAGTTGTCACGTGTGCTTGTGGCTAATTAAGAAAGGTAGGGTCAAAGGGTTGACATTGATTACGTTACCTGATTGGCAAAATGAAAGCTAGATTGATTTTGAATAAATATTTGTTTGGGTAGAGTTGGCGTGCCTTCGACAGGTAGGGTCAAAGGGATGGCTGATTGATTGTACGTTACCTGGCGGCACTTCGGCAAAATGAAAGCTAGTGCGGGCACTATGGACGCCTTATGAAAAAGAATTTGAATAAATATTTGTGGGTTGGGTAAAGTTGTCACGTGTGCTTGTGGCTAATTAAGACAGGTAGGGTCAAAGGGATGGCTGATTGATTGTATTAAGAAAAGCTAGTGCGGACAAAAGGACGCCTCATAAAAAATAATTTGAACAAACATTTGTGTTTTGGGTAAAGTTGACTGATTGAATTGAAAAGTAGGGCCTAATAGAGGGATTGAGTGATTGATTTAAGTTATGTGGCGTCACTTAAGCAAAATGAAAGCTAGTGCGGACAATATGGACATCTAAAAAAAAAAAAATTTGAACAATATTTGTCCCTATCTCACGCGCTCTCTCAATCTCTCCCCCTCCCAAACACACACAAACACACAATCGCACGCGCGCGCGCAAATAAACCAATGACACACCCCAATGCATCCCCAGAGTGAATGACAGGGGAGTGTTCAACAATGTTATTTACGCTAGCAATTGCAATAATGGAGAGGTTACTGGCTTTGTGTACATCAAAGTCACTTGTTACAGAATGCTTTTTATCGCTCCCTTCTTTACTCAGTCACACCATGACACAAAAACACAGGTGATTTGATTAATAAGTCTTAGATTCTCCTCATTTCCTCATTCTTATCCTCACAAAACGCAAACACACGCATGCGCACAATATTCGCGCGCCGATACACTTAACTACGCGTACTTAGGCGATGGCTAAAGAATATGCTTGCAAGAGAAGATGAAGCACCCTCTCTCTCTCTCTCTCTCTCTCTCTCTCTCTCTCTCTCTCTCTCTCTCTCTCACGCATGCGCACTATATCCACTCACCTAAATGCAAGATCATATATAATCCACACGTACAAGAATGATGAATAAGGACAATGTTTTGCAAAAGAAGATGAAGCCAGCCTCTCGCTCTCTCTCTCTCTCTTCCACACAAACAGACATATGCACAAACGCCATTAAATCAAAGTTTGGTTCGGTGCCAAAAGACCCCACCAGCACCACTCCCATCCAATTCCCGAATTTCATTTCCAAAACGGTCAGGGTCAACTTCCAACGCTGTTATGCAACAAGACTAGATGACTATGATATGTATGTGACGTACGCGCGTGCGCGAACACACATACACACACAAACACACACATATATATACAACAGATTTTAGTGACATGATGAAAAATGTTGGCGAGGCAGTGACAGCATATGTTGGTGACGTGATGACAACAAACGTCGATGACATTGACATAATGGCAACAAATGTTGGTTTCTTAACGACTGATGTTGGTGAGGTAATAGCAAAAGTCGAGCTTCCCAGTGGGATCGATCTCAGGTCTCTCAATATATATATATATATATATATATATATATATATATATATATATATACATATATATATATATACACAGTATGTAATTTATATATTGAGGGCCCGAGATCGATCCTAATCAATAAGATCGACTTATTACCTCATCAACATTTGTCGTTAAGAAACCAACATTTGTTGCCATTACGTCATCATCTTTGTTGTCATTGCGTCACCAACATATGTTGTCGTTACGTCACCAACATACATTGTCAATATGTTACCAACATATGTTGTCAATATGTCACCAGCATTTGTTGTCATTACGTCACAAACATATGTTGTCATTACATCACCAACATATGTTGTCAACATGTCACCAACATATGTTGTCAACATGTCACCAACAAATGTTGTCATTATGTCACCAATATATGTCATTGGTCACCAATATATGTTTTCATTACATCACCAACATATGTTGTCATCACGTCACCAACATATGTTATTGCATCACCAACATATGTTATTAACATATATGTTATTACGTCACCAACATATGTTATTGCGTCACCAACATATGTTGTCATTACATCACCAACACATGTCACTACGTCACCAACATATGTTTTCATTACGTCACCAACATATGTTGTCATTGCCTCACCAACATTTGACATCGACATCATGTCACCAAAATCTGTCGTCATTACGTAACCAACATATGTTGTGATTACATCACCAACATATGTTGCCATTACATCACCAACATATGTTGACATTACATCACCCACATATGTTGTCATTACATCACCAACGTGTGTTGATAATACGTTAACAACATTTGTCCTGACGATTGTTGTCGTTGTATACCAACATCTGTCGTCATAATCTCACCAACACTTGTTGTCATAATGTCACCGACATATATCCCCTACAACTTAGTCCATGGACAGGAAACTCAGTATCTGTAATGCTACGAAAATCAGATACCCGTTCTATTCATGTTTCTTTGAAATTAATGTATTCCTCATGTATGAAGGA
>NC_089796.1:3760000-3772500 GCF_040412425.1 Macrobrachium rosenbergii | reverse complement strand
CAACTGTTTTAATGAATAATGACTGAATAAACAAATAAACAGAAGAATATATGTACATATAAATATATGTGAGATATGAATATAAATATATAAATATATATATATATATATATATATATATATATATATATATATATATATATATATATATATATACATATACATATATACATACATATATATATATAGATCAGGCAGAATTCAAACAGGGAGTAAAAACAAATCAGCAGATGTAAGTCAAGTTAAACTTAGGAATCCCATAAACAGATTCGAGAACCTCCAACTGGAATGAGCAAACAACAAATCCACAAAAAAAAAAAAAAAAAATAAAATATAAACAAAACAACAGGTGTATTTTACGGGCCGAACTAAAAGCCATCGCAGCAGGCAATAAATTTCTCGGAGAAAGTCTCGTTGCACCAAGAAAAAAAAAAAATAGAAAAGGTGAATTAAAAAAGGGGTGGAAAAAGCCATGAACGAATGCCCCCCCCCACCCCCCAACCCTCCTTTAAATTAGGTACATAACTCACCCTGATTACTTCCAGTTTTAAGAGACGTTTGGGCTTGTTGAAGCGAAATGCGAGAATTGTGATACACAGGTAACTTGGTACGCATATGACCTGGTATTTATGTGTGTGAATAGGTCAGAATTTACACATATTCACAAACACACACATATATATATATATATGTATATATATATATATATATATATATATATATATATATATATATATATATATATATATATATATATATATATATATATATATATATATATATATATATATATATATATATTAAATAATAATTTGACTCACATCGGGATCAGAACCCAGGTCTCTCAGTTAAAAGATAAGGGGGCTACCAACTGTACCACGTAAGTCATAATAAAAGAAGCGTGGTCCGATTGATAGCGCTCTTGCCTTTCAAGTGAAAGGCCTGGGTTCGATCCTGATGTGAGTCAGAAATTTATTTCTGTTCCATACGTGAGTGTGTTTTATTTCTTTTATATATATATATATATATATATATATATATATATATATATATATATATATATATATATATATATATAATCCCTCACTTAAATGTTAATAATACTAGTTTCTATTTTCAATCAATAATTTCGTGTTCTGAGTAGTTATTAATCTCTTGGAGATTTGTATATACAGAGAATTAAGTAATCAGAAAGTTGGCGCAGAATCTGTGTCTACTAAACAAAACCACTCTGGGAATTCTTCCTAAATCTCTCTAGATATCAAAGCAGAGAAGTTCTGTAAGATAAACTTCTCCGTTCCAGAGGTCCTTTATTCCTCACGTCGTAGGACTGTGGTGCAGCACCCCTGACGATGTCGTGCAGTTTGAACCTCAAAATATGAGCGAGGATGCAATGCATTATTACCCTAGAGCAATTCTCCTTGTGCTTTTAATACTTCATTTACATTTTTGTCTATTTATTTATTAATTTGTTATATTATTTTTCATTTTTTTTGAGAAATGATCTCTTCTTTCTTTATTTCCTTTTATCTTCTGTAACTTCCTTCGAATGAACGCCATAATATTCTTTGGAAGCTTGAATTTCAAGTCAGTGGCCCCTGTGGTGGACTTGTTCCATATGAATAGGGTTCATCTTCTGAATAATAATAATAATAATAATAATAATAATAATAATAATAATAATAATAATAATAATATCTTCTGTAACATCTTTCAAATGAACACCATTTTTTTGGAAGCTTGAATCTAAAATCAATGGCCACAGTGGGCCTGTTCCATATGAATAGGACTCATCTCTTGAATAATAATAATAATAATAATAATAATAATAATAATAATAATAATAATAATAATAATAATAATAATAATAATAATAATAGTCTTCTCTATACCAGACATAGGTCTCATGACAACAGTATCAGAGAACAAAGCGGAGCAGACCCACTGGTACGTCTTTTGCTGAAGAGCTGACGAACTGCGGCTTCCCTAGTTGGTTACCCACCCAAGTACTGACCAGACACAACGCTATCTAAGTAGCTACATCGATTCCCAAGCAAGCAGGAACACTTTAACTCTCAATGTGCCTCATAGGTGGCTTACGAAGTGATTTAAGTACCTGATGGTTAGTCGATTGTGGTTTGTCGCAGCCAGAACGGAGATGGTTCTGGGGCTAGAAAGTTGATATCCTCTGGAGCCATTCTCTCTCTCTCTCTCTCTCATATATAAATATATATATCTATATATTTATAAATATCTATATATATATATATATATATATATATATATATATATATATATATATATATATATATACACACATACATACCTGCACATAATTACGTAAGCTTCAACACATTAATTCATGCAAGACATCAGAGAGAGAGAGAGAGAGAGAGAGAGAGAGAGAGAGAGAGAGAGAGAGAGAGACGGACACACGCAAACAAAAACGAATCCCACAAAAAACCTTGAAAAATACTTGAAAAATAACCTCATCTCATAAATTCACCTTAACACTGTGACATCTCCATTACGAAGGAGACATTCACATGACTCTCTCTCTCTCTCTATTATATTTTTCCCTCACATCCTCACTTGGCGTTTCTGGATGAAGAAGCTGATCCCATCAAAAAACAATTTGGAATCCCCGGAATCCCGTGGAATGAATTCGAGACGATTCATGTAAAATAAAAAAAGTAAAAGTACGTTTTATCAGATGTATAAGAATGTTACTGAAAATAACAATGAGTGTTTTTATTTAACATGTTAATGTAAAGACCCTCCCAATGTTAAAAGTACATTTTATCAGATGTTTGATAAAAATAATGAGTCTTTTTATTTAACGTGTTAAAATAACAAAAGCACATTTTGTCAGTGTTTTTACTGAAAATAACAATGAGTGTTTTTATTTAACATGTTAATGTAAAGACCCTCCCAATGTTAAAAGTACATTTTATCAGATGTATAAGAATGTTACTGAAAATAACAATGAGTGTTTTTATTTAACATGTTAATGTAAAGACCCTCCCATTTTATCAGATAAAGAATGTTATTGTAAATAACATTTTTTATTTAACATATGTAAAGACCCTCCCAATGTTAATTTTATCACATGTTATTTAATGAAAATAACAATGAGTGTTTTTATTTAACATGTTAAAGTGGAATGTTAAAAATACATTTTAATATTAAAATGTTATTGAAAATAACATTTTATCAGATATAATGTTAAAAGAATTTTATCAGTTAAAGAAAATAAAATAAAAATGAGTGTTTTGATTTAACATATTAATGTGAAGACATTCCCAATGTTAAAGTACATTTTACCAAATGTATAAAAATGTTATTGAAAATAATGAGTGTCTTTATTTAACATGTTAATGTAACGGCCCTCCCAATGTTAAAAGTACATTTTATCAGATGTATGAGAAAGTTATTGAAAATAACAATGAGTATTAATGAGTGCTTTTCCATTTAAAAATACATTTTAACATGTATAAGAAGACCCTCCCAATGTTAAAAGTACATTTTATCAGATGTAAGAGAAAGGTATTGAAAATAACATTGAGTGATTTAACATGTTAACGTGAAGCCTCTCCCCCACCCCCCAAAAATGAGCCAATGACCTAATCTCCTTCCTGAAAGATTAACCAAGTAAATGAGGTCGTAATATAAAGGAGGCAATATGAAAAGCACTCCTAAATGAGCAATAGATCACAAACTAATTAAGTAGAAGATAAAAAAAAAGTAAAAAATGCGCCAAAGTTTCTTCGGCGCAATCGCGTTTTCTGTACAGCCGCTACAACGTATAATCAAGGCCACCGAAAACAGACCTAACTTGAGGTGGTCTCCGTATAATGCTGTATGAGCCGCGGCCCATAAAACTTTAGTCATGGCCCGGTGGTGGCCTATCCTATATCGTTGCCAGAAGCACGACTATGGCTAACATTAACCTCAAATAAAATGAAAACTACTGAGGCTAGAGGGCTGCAATTTGGTATGTTTGATGACTGGAGGGTGGATGATCAACATACCAATTTGCAGCCATCTGGCCTCAGTAGTTTTTAAGATCTGAGGGCGGACAAAATTGACAGCTTAATACGCAACAATGAATTACTGCCCAATTCTTTAAGCCGCAAGGACGAAACTTTCATACCGCGCTGGTAACAAGAATGCAAACGCTGAAGTCTACGATGGGATAAACAAACGCTGAAAGGTAAACAGTAAAGACGAGGGGAAAATAAACACGTTTTTTCTCTATCCTCAGGAATGGTGGTGTTTCAATACTCTTTTCACAAGAGGGGTTATATGAATAATGTATACATTTTTTCCACTTTCTGCCTTTTCCAACCAAACGGGAACTAACAGAAATATTACTCAGATTGTTGCGTCTACTCTCTCTCTCTCTCTCTCTCTCTCTCTCTCTCTCTCCCTCTCTCTCTCTATATATATATATATATATATATATATATATAATATTTTCATGTATGTATATACACATATATATATGTATATACAGTATATATATCACGCATAATCCAGTGTTATCGACTATAAAGGTAAATTAACGAATATTATTATTTACGACTATTTTATTTTAGCTATCATTAATGTAACTATTATCATTTGCAGATGTAAAAAGAATGTCATTTTCACCATTCACCTGATTAAATGAATACAAGAACAAGAAAAGATTTTGACATGAATCGGATTAAACGACAAAAAAAAGTCACAAAGGATTTTGACAAGAACCTGGTTAAATAAAAAAAAAAAAACCTGATAGAAAATCAACGTAGATCATTCAGAAAAAAAAAAAAGTTGAAACGCTGAAGTTACAACCACCCAAAAGACATTATTCAAAAAAACACTAACTGCCCTAAGACTCGCCCCTGCCATGAGCCGTGACGTCATCTTCCACTCTGGAGTTAAAAATCCCTTTTAACCCTTTGACCGAAACCAAGCAAGCTTATCCCTCTCAATGGCGGATAACAGAACGACAGTTTAATCGACAAAGCCGTATTACAGCGGCACTTCAAAGGAAGTCTGGGTGGAATAGAGGCCGAAATATGAGAATTGAGATGAATGGCAACATGTTCCCTGGTTACCTGTTCAGGTGGGCTGCTGGTCTAGACCGATTGTGGTGGGTTTGCTGGGCGTTAAAGGAAATGTTTAACTCGGTGGGTTTCGCCTTTTGGGTTACTATTATTCAGGTATTCTAGATTTCATTTGTAATTTGAATTTACATTCACCGTCTCTCTCTCTCCATATATATATATATACATATATGTAGATACTGTATATATATTATATTTACACACACACACACACACACATATATATATATATATATATATATATATATATATATATCTTTCTCTCTCCCCTATATCTCTCTCTCTCTCTCTCTCTCTCTCTATATATATATATATATATATATATATATATATATATATATATATATTAATACACTCCTTACCAACAAGAGGTCCCGGGGTTCGATTCCTGAGCGAGCAGTGAATCATATACCAGGTAGTTAGTCAGCTGTGGTGGGTCACAACAAGGGTTGAAATGGCCTAGGGCTAGATATACTTAACTTTTTTGGCAACCTTATCGTAAAGAGGCTTACTGAGAACCAGAAAGCTTAGAGGGAGAGAGGGAGAAGGAGAGGGAGAGAGAGGGAGAGGGAGAGAGAGATTAATTCCCTTTGTTATTAAGTGTAATATCATTATAAATAAAATTTAAAGTTACATAAACCTAAATATTTAAATAAAATATAAACAGGTCTAAACTTGACATATGTACCAACACAGACAGGATTCAAGTCTCACATTATTATTATTATTATTTATTATTTAGAAGGCAAATCCCCAATTCATATGGAACTAGCCCACAGGGGGCCACTAATCTGAATTTCAAGCTTCCAAAGAATATAGTGTTTAATTTATTATTATTATTATTATTATTATTATTATTCAGAAAGTACACTCCAATTCATATGGAACAAGCCTACAGTGGCCACTGACCTGAATTCCAAGCTTACAACGAATAATGTTCATTTGACAGCAGTTACGGAAAGATAATAAGAATTACAGGGTGTATAGATCAGGTATTAGTAGAGGAAAAAAGATAAATCAATAAATTATCAAATAAATAGATACTTTATTTCTATCCTGAAACGTTTCTTCAAGAGATACGCACAGGAAAACGCTCGCAGAGAAATGGTGATCATTACTTCCAGTTGTTTACAATGGAGACGGGCTCTAATGATGTAAATCTTCATGGTATTCTGACGAAAGCAAAACCAAGATGTCAGAGCAGACGAGGATTCCGTCTCTTATATTTCCACTCCTCTATTTACGTGAGCACGAAAGCATCTGGGTCGTTACCGGAAGCGGGGTTAGGTATTTCGATGGTCAAGGTTGCTTGAGAAGTGGGATAACTTGATGTCATATCTGCTTTAAAGTTTGTTTGACAGAGGTTTCTGTAACAGAGTTCGGGAAGTGAAGGGTATTTTAACGTTTGTCTCTTGTACTTGATCGTGAATCATGATACAGACATTGGAAGATGGTTTCCAATAACAGGTTTTCAGTACGGAAATAGTAAGCACCAAATGTGTCATCGTAAAGCATATAGTTATTTAGCAGCGCATGAAGGATTATGACGGAGTCAGCAAAGCACGAAATCCGTCATTGTCAAGCATATTGCAAAATATTTAAAGTATGCTTTTACGAAATATTTAAGAGTATGCTTGCTTAAGAGAAAGAGAGAAAGATAACTGCTCGCTTTTAATTAATCATGAATCATGATATAAACATCTGAAAATGCTGTCTAATAACTAGTCTTCTACTAGGTAATGTTAACGACCAAAAGTGTCATTTTAAAGCATACAGTTCTTTACCTGCGCATGGAGGATTATGACGGAGTCCGTAAAACGCAAAATCCGTCACTGTCAAGCATATTGCAAGTATTTAAAGTATGCTTGCACGAAATATTTAAGGGTATACTTGAGAGCAATAGCGAAAGATAACTTCTCGTGAATCATGATATTAACATTAGAGGATGGTGTCCAATAACACGTTTTCAGTTAGGAATTGTAAACCGCCAAATAAGTCATTTTAAAGCATATAGTTCTTTACCTAACGGAGTCAGTGCAGCACAAAATCGGTCATTGTCAAGCATACTGTGAAGCATGTCCAGTATATTTACACTCACGTTTACGTGTAAGCGAGAAAGAAAGAGAGGGATAAAGCGAGATATACGCTTTCTCTAAATGTAGCCCGTTGTTTCCCACATAAAAACCAACGCAGTCTCGATGAGAACCCGGAAGAAGATAAATTAAACAGCAGCTTTCTATCCTGGCGGTGGTGGTGTTATCCCTTGAAGGGTAAAGTGTTGGCTATTTTTGAAAATGCAAAAGAAGCTTTTCCCGGAACCAATGCTCATCCAGCGTTCACCTCGAATCTATTCTGTGGTTTTGAAGTAAAAAAAAATTTTTTGTAGTTTTCATTGAGGTCACGATATAAGATTAAAATGGTATATTTCCTGAAGTAACAATAATATTTAACAGCGTCCCATACCAGAGATTTCTGTCAGGCTATGTACACATTTTTATCAAGATACTGAGTAATATATATATATATATATATATATATATATATATATATATATATATATATATATATATATATATATATATATATATATAATGTAAGTATATATAAATACATTTACATATATAAATATAAATATACATATATATATATATGTATGTATATATATATATATGTATGTATATATATATATATATATATATATATATATATATATATATATATATATATATATATATATATATATATATATATATATATATATATATATAGAGAGAGAGAGAGAGAGAGAGAGAGAGAGAGAGAGAGAGAGAACAAGCTATACAACAAGCTTCCACTAGCTTTACCAATTTTTCTTTATTGTTTAGTTACTGTTCCTGCCTTAACTAAACACCGTTGGTCTTTGCTATATATGCTTGACAGCTTATTTATCAAATCAATCAATCAAAGGGTATTAAAAAACCTCTTTGAATAATGAGTCCCGTGACCTAGATACACTCTGTCTTGTTGAAAGTTAAGCACAGATTTTAACTGTGTGTGTGTGTGTGTGTGTGTGAGAGAGAGAGAGAGAGAGAGAGAGAGAGAGAGAGAGAGAGAGAGAGAGAGAGAGAGAGAGAGAGAGAGAGAGAGCGCTACTGAGAGTGAACGCGAATAAATATCAGTAAGACCAAATTCCCCGGACAAATTTGAACTGAACTAGACCAATAACCATTGGTATTCAACCGGTCTTTGGTTCAATAACCCCTGAATGTATTAGGAGTCTATGACTTTCTGCAAATGATCCATTGTTTAGTCAGCACCAAGTAACCAATACTCATCAGATGGGTAACCAATACACATTAGATGGGTAACCAATACTCATTAGATGAGTCACCAATACTCATTATATGTGGGACTGAATTCCGAATTGATTATGAGGCTTCAGGGGAAATAATTTTATTTTTCAAGCATCTCTGAATCCCGAAATAACGGAGAAATTTTAGGACATAAATGAATGAATGTTTACTTATGAAGTAAATGCATAGAAATAAAAAAAAATTACAGCTGTAACTGGGAAGAATACCAGAACTTACTTATGAAATACAAACAGATACATGAAAATTATAAGCCTTTAACGAAGACTTGAAAGCTTAACTAAAGATAAAAGCTTTGAATCTAAAAGATTAATAGAATACCTAACAGAAGAAGAAAATCAAATTTAACTATGGCATAAAAATACTGGATAAAAAAATGACACGCCTACTACCATTAAAGACCTAAATTCTCTCTTTGTAACAAAGAGAATTTCACACAACAAAAACAATTATAATAATTACATCTTCTCTAGCCTACCACCTTTGTCTAGAGACTCTAGACCACGCTGGTCTTTGTATATAGATATTTCCCCCTTTTTTTGACAAGAATTTGTTATATAATAATCCACCTTGGCTGTAGCGCTGTTCCCAGAAAGCCCTAAGTGTACTCTCTCGAGGTATAATGGATTCCGGGAACCTTGGCGTCGTCATAACATGACTTTGAGGAAAGATTCACGCGGTTACGACGTCGCTCTCGAATCGACTTTGTTTTTGTGCTTTGCAGTTTATTTTTCTTAAGTTTTTATGAATAAGAATATAAGATTTAGGCCAAAGGCCAAGCACTGGGACCTATGAGGTCATTCAGCGCTGAAAGGGAAATTGAGAGTGAAAGGTTTGAAAGGTGTAACAGGAGGAAAGGCTTCGAAGTTGCACTATGGAAACAAATGTTAGGAGAGGGTGGAAATTAAGGTGGAAGAAAGAGAATATAAAGGGAAGTAAAGTAAAAGGAATGAAAGTTCGAACACTTTTGGTGTTTTGATCACTTGTTTCGAAGCGCTTCGGACTTGAATTTTGACGCACCTCGATTTTGATTTTCAACATCGAATGTCAAATTATGGTCCACTTCGACTTACATTTTTTGATGAAAACTTAATTATGATAATCAAAACTTATGTTAGCTTTAGTTTAAAATAATTTCCATCGCCAGTTGTCGTAAATCTTGAAGCACTCCGAACTTCTATTTTAAGCAAACTCGTACTTTGAAATCTTGGTGTGTGTGTGTGTGTGTGTGTGTGTGTATGTGTGTGTATGTGTATTTGCGCGCGTGAGAGCAGGCACGCAATCACGAGCAACCTAAAACCCCAACAGAAGGAGCATGTCAAGATTAGGATCTTGGTACAAACTACACTAGGCAATGAATTTCCAAGCCAAGGGTGCTCCCACCTGTCTCGTCCTGGTACACGTATCAAGTAAAACAGGTCCTGAATGAGTATTAAACCTGATTAAACACCCCGTGAGATGAGAGAGAGAGAGAGAGAGAGAGAGAGAGAGAGAGAGAGAGAGAGAGAGAGAGAGAGAGAGAGAGAGAGAGAACTTACAGTCTGTGATTAGGAGCAGAGAGAACAAGAGGAGGAGGTAGGGAAGATGTGAAAGTGAAATCTGACTTTGTGAAACAGACTCTTATATCTTTATTGATATGTGTATATATATATATATATATATATATATATATATATATATATATATATATATATATATATATATATATGTGTGTGTGTGTGTGTGTGTGTGTGTGTGTGTGTGTGTGTGTGTGTGTGTGTGTGTGTGTGTGTGTGTGTGCACATATATACACAAATATATATATTATATATATATATATATAAATATATGTTTATAAATATAAATATATATATATATATAGATATATATATATATATATATATATATATATATATATATATATATATATATATATATATATATATATATATATATATTTATTAATATTTATGAATACCGCTAATGCTAATTTTATTAACTTTATGATTATAATTATGGAATCACTACGACTAAAACACCTGTTAATAATAAAAATGATAATAATAATATTAATAATAAGAATGTTACAATCATTATTATTATTATTATCATTATTATTATTATTATTATTATTATTATTATTTGTGATTTTCCTTTCTCCCTTAATTATCATCCCCCCTTAAATTTAAAAAAGACTTAAAAAAACAAGGTAGAACTCCACAAGAACGAACAATTACAAACAAATATTTGTGTGTGTGCTTTTGTTTCCTGAAAAGGGTGTCCATCGCAGATTCAGTTATGAAAGTATGCATGAGGCAATGACTGCGCGTGTACACGCGCGCATGTGTACATGTGTGTATGTGCGTGCGCGTACGGCCGAGCAGGTACACGCACGTACGGGTAGGAACATGTACCCTCTGTGCATATTCACCACAGAACCAATCAGAGGGACAGCATTCAATCATGCAGGACGTTCAATCTCTCTCTCTCTCTCTCTCTCTCTCTAAGCAAACGCAGTTCCGAATCCCTGTCCGGACCTCGAGTTCCTGGAATAACAATGACAGTTGGGAGAAGAAGAGAACGCGGATCGGGACAAGGCAATGATGATTCTGGGTCACCTTTTTGTTGACTGGCTTTCCATTTTTTGTTTTCATTCCTCGTTCTCGATGGGACAATCCCGATGAACCAGTGAGATACTGACGAGATTTTAGGGAATATACGAAGATTTACGAGTTTACTACCCAACTGACTGAATAATAACTTGACAGGAATATTTATTATATATAAAAAATTGGTAACAAGAAGATCGAGGGAGGGGCAAGGCAATGATGACTCTAGGTCACCTTTTCGTTGACTCTGTCTTTCGATTTTTTGTTTTTGTACCCTCTTCTCGATGGGACAATGTACAATGGCAATGAACGAGTGGAGATACTGAATATATTTTTGGGAATATACGAAGATTTCCGAGTTTATTACCCAAATGTTTAAATGATAAACTAACAAGAATTTTTGTTATATATAAAAAATTGGTAACAACGAGATTGACAGAGGGAACAAGCTATGATGATTCTAGGTCACCTTTTTGTTGATTGTTTTTTGATTTTTTGTTTTTGACTCTCATTTTCGATGGGACAATGGACAATTTAATCATAAATGATGAAAACTAACAAGAATTTTTGATAAAAAAATGGTAACAACGAGATTGCTGGGAGGAATAAAACAACGATGATTCTAGGTCACCTTTTTGTTGTTTTTTTATTTCTTGTTTTTGATTCATTTACTATTTTGTTACATTTACTATTTTGCTACCTAATTGTTTAAATGATAAATTAACAAGAATGTTTATTTTATATAAAAAATGGGTATCATCTATGATTTTGTTACCCAACTGATTAAATCTTATTACCTAGAATGTCTATTATATAAAAAATTGGTAAAAATATGATTGAGTGAATGACAGATGGTCGAGAATTTCTAGTAAATTAGTAGAATTAATAAAATATATGATTGAGTGAATGACAGATGATCAAGATATTTCTAGTAAATTAGTAGAATGAATAAATACAAGAAAATACTTGAATGAATAGATGGCAGATTGAATAAATGATATACTAAAAAGATTTTCTAACAAATATGGAAGTGAATACAAATCATAATAAATAACAGATAAGTCAACAGAATTTACAACAAAGAGAAATCAGATTTCACCCAACCTTCAATAAATAAGAAAGACAAAAGAAATGATAAAGTTGAGGTGCATGGAAGAACGAATAAATGGTGGATATGAAAGAAACAGATAAATATGAATGGAGGAAGCAAATTTTCACGTTTTTCCTTTTCCTGGTACGGTACATAAAATGCATAAATGATAGAGATGGGGAAATGGTAATATTTGATAACGACGGGAAATGGTTAAAATTGAAAATAAAATGGAATGTCTTTTTCCTTTCTTGAATTTGATATCAAATCGCTGGTTCCAAAAATAAATTAATGATAGATGAATATACTGTTTTTTTTTTCTTTATGGTATCAGTTACGAATAAAATGACAAATGGAAAAA
>NC_089796.1:3747500-3755000 GCF_040412425.1 Macrobrachium rosenbergii | reverse complement strand
TGATGCCGAGTTGAACACGATATCAAACTTGGCGGTAAATTCATTCTTCAAAACTCAGGTAGTTATCAAATTGACTTACAAACGTTTGCAAGAAATTTAGGTGGCAAAATGTTATCTGGAAATGTCTGGGAATATAGTAAAAGAAAAATAAAAGCAGATTTTTGTTTTTATTTATCAAAAAGCCAACCTTCAAACTTGGTGATGAATTTATTCTGCAAGGGCTTGGGAGTTAAAAAATTGAATTAAAAAAGTTTGCAAGAACTTTGGATAGTAAAAAGTTATCTGGAAATATCTTTGGGAATTTAGTACAAGAAAAATAAAAGCCCTTTTATTTACCAAAAAACCAACCTTCAAACTTGGTGACAAACTATTCCGCAAGAGTCAGGCAGCTACCCAATTGACTTATAAACGTTTGCAAGAACTTTAGGGGGTAAAATGTTGCCTGGAAATGTTTTAGGGAATATAGTAAAAGAAAAATAAAAGCCGAGTTTTGTTTTTATTTACCAAACAACCAACCTCCTGATACGTATCTATTCTTGTCAGTGTGTTGCAGACGACGAACACTGAATTCAGTCGACCGAACGAAAGAAGAAGATTTATCCGACAAAAACACGCGCGCATTCTTTCTTTCTCTTGTTATTTTTACCTCCCTGATACTTGGAACCAGGGGTTTTCCAAGCTGATTTCTGCCTCTCATTCTGCAAGGATGTTCCAGGACTCCGTAGGATGTCCCCTCCCTCTCCTTCTCTCTAAGGATATCCCAGCATTCCGTAGGATATCTCCTCTTGAAAAATTCTAGCCGGCAGCAATACTCTCACGAGGTACGATCTTTCAATTGCAAATTCAGGCCGTGGCATAACATAGCGGTTAATGAAGGCGCCATGTTTTCGTCGCATTTCCTAACAACTGTCGCTGAGTTGTGTAAGGATATTCAAGGATTAGTAGGATATTTCTTTTTAAAAATCCTAGCCGGGAGGAAATGTTTCCCACAAGACACGATCTTTCAATTGCAAATGCAGCCCATGACTTAAGCTAATCAGCTAATTTAGGCGCCAGCTTGTCGTCGCATTTCCAAACAACTGTCGGGGAATTGTCTGGGAGCTGTTGCGGAACTGTCGCGGAATTGTCGCTGAGTTGTCGGGGAATTGTCGCGGAATTGTCGCGGGGTTGTCGCGGAATTGTCGCAGAGTTTTCGCGGAACTGTCGCGGAATTGTCGCAGAGTTACGTGACAACGACAAGTTAAGAATTGCTGCCTCGGGACTCGGGAATTATTATAGGAATTATGATTACCAATTTCAAGGTCATCATGCCCCAGTTTTGGTTACGAAGTAACTTTAGCATAACAATCTATTCCCATTTCAAGAGAAGAAGAAGAAGAAGAAGAAGAAGAAGAAGAAGAAGAAGAAGAAGAAGAAGAAGAAGAAGAAGAAGAAGAAAACATTCGCAGAAATCACAACGCGTTTTTCATAAAAAAAAGCAAAGCAGAAAACCGTTAGCTCTCAGGAACCGCTATGAACGTTCCTGTGACCTGACGTTTAACATAAATATCTTTTCCTATTTCAAGAGAAGAAGAAGAAGAAGAAGAAGAAGAAGAAGAAGAAGAAAACTAAATAAGAAAACATTCGTTGAAATCAGAACGCGTGTGCAAAAAAAAAAAAAAAAAAAAAGGGCAGAAAACCGTTAGCTCGCGGGAACCTCTATGAACGTCCCAATAAATTCCCCGAGAAAGGCCCAGTTAAGAACAGGAAAGCGGAGTTTTTCTTTGGGGTGGGGTGGGGGAGGGTAAGCCAAAGGTGGCAGCTCGAGGCTGAAGGTCAATACAATGAAGTGGTTTAAAAGTTTACTACTGGGCCCCCCAAAAATACAAGTTAAATTGCTTCAGCTGACAAAAAAAAAAAAAAAAAAAAAAAAAAAAAAAAAAAAAAAAAAAAAGTTCCCCAGCGAAGGAAAATTGCGTGGAAAATTGTGTCGCCGCCTACGGCGAGATGCGGAGTTATCTCCCAAGACAAGAAAATCGTCGCGAGAGAGAGAGAGAGAGAGAGAGAGAGAGAGAGAGAGAGAGAGAATAGAATATGCAACTAAACAGTTTGCAACTAAACAGTTTGTGTGTGTGTGAGTTGTGTGTGTGAGAGAGAGAGAGAGAGAGAGAGAGAGAGAGAGAGAGAGAGAGAGAGAGAGACTACAACTGGGACAATTTGCTGGTTCGAGAATTCTGAGAGAGAGAGAGAGAGAGAGAGAGAGAGAGAGAGAGAGAGAGAGAGAGAGAGAGAGAGAGAGAGAGAGAGAATAGAATATGCAACTGGGACAATTTGCTGATTCGGGAATTCTGTGTGTGTGTGTGTGTGTGTGTAAATGCGTGAGAGAGAGAGAGAGAGAGAGAGAGAGAGAGAGAGAGAGAGAGAGAGAGAGAGAGAGAGAACAAAAATATGGTTTCACTTATCATCAATATCAAATAACACTGTCACTACCACTACAACAACAATATTCATATTGTATTAATCTATCAACATTAACTAACCACAAACCACATACAACAAACACATTACCTTGGTAACGAAACCTTACGTAAATAAATGTAATACGAATGACGTCATTCCTTAATCACCCACGAGACTTAACAAACTCAAGAAGTGTTATATAGTATATTCCTTCTGTTTTAAATGCGATCAATACATTAATTATAGTTCATCTTCATTTGACAGGATAAAAATAACTTGTTATGCGGTCAACATCTCTCGAGGGCTGGAAGTGGCAGCCCCCTTATGAGGAGAGAGAGAGAGAGAGAGAGAGAGAGAGAGAGAGAGAGAGAGAGAGAGAGAGAGAGAAGGTCTATTTAAGGGGGGAGATAGTAAGTGCTTTAAAGTCCTTTCCCTTTACGAAAGGGAGAGTACTTTCTAAACAACAGTGGTTCATCCCCTAAGGAAGGGAGGTTTGGAGAGAGAGAGAGAGAGAGAGAGAGAGAGAGAGAGAGAGAGAGAGAGAGAGTCTATTTAAGGGGGGAGAAAGTAAGTACTTTCCAGTCCTTTCCCTTAAAGAGAGGGATAGTACTTTCTAAACAACAGTGATTCACCCCATAGGAAAGGGAAGTTTAGAGAGAGAGAGAGAGAGAGAGAGAGAGAGAGAGAGAGAGAGAGAGAGAGAGAGAGAAGGTCTATTTAAGGGGGGAGAAAGTAAGAACTTTCCAGTCCTTTCCCTTTAAGAGAGGGATAGTACTTTCTAAACAACAGTGATTCACACCCTAGGGAAGGGAGGTTTGGAGAAAGAGAGAGAGGTCTCTTTAAGGGGGGAGAATGTAAGTACTCTCCAGCCCTTTCCCTTTAAGAAAGGGAGTACTTTCTAAACAACAGTGATTCCCCCTTAGGGAAGGGAGGTTTGAGAGAGAGAGAGAGAGAGAGAGAGAGAGAGAGAGAGAGAGAGAGAGAGAGAGAGAGAGAGAGAGACCCTAAGACGAGGTAGGGTGGGGGAGAGAGAGTAAGTACTTTCCAATCCTTTCCCTTTAAGAAAGGGTTAGTACTTTCTAAACCACAGTCAATCGCCATTTTGCTTAGGGGAAAGGGGGTTTGGGAGGGGGAGGGAGAGAGGGAGGGAAGAAAGGCCTCTTTAAGGGGCTATTAGCGGGTGGGAGTAGAAAGTAAGTACTTTCCAATCCTTTCCCCTTTCAGAAAGGGAGAGTATTTTCCAAACCACAAGGGAGGGAGTTTAGGAGGGGGAGAGAGAGGGAGGGGTAGGAAGAGAGGGAGGGAGGGACTCTCTAGGGGTGGGAAAGTACATACTATCCAATACTTTCACTTTAAGAAAGGAAGAGTACTTTCTAAACCTTAGTAACTCAAAGCCTTAAGAACTAACTTCCTTTTAAAAAGAAATCGAAATTGTGGAAAAATGGAAAGTTGAAGAAGCTGGACAGCTAAAGCGGAGAGAAGATTGAAGAAATAAAAGCTTTGAACCTTAGGGCAAAGATGTCTACAGTAGGCTGCATATGGCACACTGTAATCGGTGCCCTCCTCCGGGGAAAATGATAAAGTTCAGCAGATCTGATTAGAAATGATTAACATAATTCGCTCCTAATGTTTTTTTTTCCAAGCAGGTAAACTGTCATTGAAATAGCCATGCATTACATATAAATATATATATACATATATATATATATATATGTATATATATATATATAATATATATATATATATATATATATATATATATATATATATATATATATATATATATATATAATATAATATATATATATATATATATATATATATATATATATATATATATAAAATATATTATATATAATATATATATATAAAACATATAAAATATAAACAAATAAACATACTCATAGTGAAAATTTCAACCAATTTGCATAATTCTGCAATTTTGCAAACATACACGAGTTTAGCAACCTAAAAACCACACCATATAAAATTCGAAAGGGAAAATAAATGTTTGTAACTTCAAAGTATCTATCAACAAACATGTCTACATCACCATGTTTGTAAGGAAACCTGTTTGTTTTGTCGAGATGAAAAAAAAAAAATAAAACGCTTTACTGATTAAGCTACCAATTAATAACACGTTTATAAAGACAAGTTTGGATTTCTATTTATAAACCTGTAATTTTTGTTTGGCCAGTGATTGAAGACCATCGTCTTAAAAGGCGTGTTTTGCATGATCGGCTAAGATGCAAGCGCAAGCGCGCGTATGCGCGCACACACAATAAGATGCTTTAAAAGCGTGCATTAGCGCGGCTTCGAGAAGCCCAAAATTTGGACCTGGGCCAAATCGATTTCACAGATCTGCCTCAGAGATGGGTATTCTAATAGCGTTGAATATTCCGGCACTTCATCACTTTCAGAAATAAACAACAGGATACATGAACTATTTTAACAGAGATAAGAGACGTGACTGAAATACCTATTCTCACATTTTATCAGTTTCAGAGGTAAGGGACAAGATATGAAATGGCGATACAAATTCTGTAATTTTATCAACTTAAGAGATAAGCAACAAGAACTGGTAACTATTCTGACATAACTGAAAGTCAATAGCAGCAGGAAAGGAAATAAAATCAATACTCTATTATTCATCATCAAATTTACAAATTAGCAACATACTAAGAGACTTGAAAAAAAGGTATTTTTTAACATTATTATAAGCATTCTCTTACGCGAACACACACACACAAAAAACCCCCGCAATTTTTCATTGCAACATCAGCATATGGACACGATTAAGATACTTTTGCCTGTCTCTTATGTTGTTACAGAATATCAACTCTGATTTTTAGTTTTCTGTAAAAGAAAACTATTGTGCCGGCTTTGTCAGTCCATGTCCACTTTTTTCTGTCCGCACTTTTTCTGTCCGCCCTCAGATCTTAAAAACTACTGAGGCTAGAGGGCTGCAAATTGGTATGTTGATCATCCACCCTCCAATCATCAAACATACAAAAGTACAGCCCTTTAGCCTTAGTAGTTTTCATTTAATTTGAGGTTAAAGTTAGCCATAATCGTGCTTCTGGCAACGATATAGGCCAGGCCACCACCGGGCAGTGGTTACAGTTTCATGGGCCGCGACTCATACAGCATTATACCGAGACCGCCGAAAGATACATCTATTTTCGGTAGCCTTGATTATACGATGTAGCGGCTGTACAGAGAACTCGATTGCGCTGAAGAAACATCGGCCCATTTTTTACTTGTTTGTTCAAGTGCTAAATAAAAAAAAAAAATAACTTGCCGTTCAGGAGCGTGTCATAACTTCATACAAAATGTATGAACACTTCGTCATGTTCAGGAAATATCAGACTATCTATATCAATGCAGAACTCCGAATAAAAATGCAGAGGAATATTTAATATTTTAAAGATCATGACATTTAATGATTGAAACATTAAGTTGACTTCAAAAGAGTGCAGAGTAAACGAATAAAGAAAGTAATAAATCATAAGATAAATCACTAGAAAGAATGATTGATGTCAATCATAAAAATAAAGTCAGCGTTATATATGTGTGCGTATACATATATATACATAATGTGTATATATATATACATACATATACATATATATATATATATATATATATATATATATATATATATATATAAATATATATATATATATATATAGTATATATATATATAAATACATTATATACGCATGTATATATATATGCATATATACACATACATATATATTTACACTGTATACATACACATAAATATTGACACTACCAAAATACCTCGATAACACCGCGAACAACAGGGGCGTAAATCAGTCCTTGCAGCGCAATAAGAGAAAGGTGTCGGAAGACATCACGGAATTACTCCGGGAGACAGGTAATGTGTTTTCGTTATCTCCCCGTGAACGCCGAGGTGGAAATTGCCATTTTCTGTACAGGCGCCAACATCCATTACGGATATGCGGGAATATGGACGCGAGAACAAGGGAAATCATTAAAGCAAACGCATGCTAATTATGTATATATATACTCGTATATATATATATATATATATATATATATATATATATATATATATATATATATATATATATATATATATATATATATATATATATATATATATATATATATATATATATATATATATATACATACATAATTTATATATATATATACATATATATATATGTATGTATGTATGTGCATATATAAATATTATACAGACATAACATTATATACACGTATATATACAGTATATAAACCACAGTCAATTTTCGCCATACACTCGAACTCAGCGACTTGACTTTCCGCTCCAAAACGCAAAACTAATTCGCTCTAGCAACTTAACAAAGGAGATCCCTTCAGGAACTGGCGAACCTTGAACGAGCGTTAATCCCTTCATAAACAGCAGGATAGTCTTTGCATCCTAGTGTCCCGCCCTTCGAAGCTCTGAAGGTTCCTAAGGGGCTGTGGAGTATCCAACTCCTCTCGGAGAGGTTCGTGTTTAACTTGGTTCATCAGATCCTTTAAAAATTTATTTTTTTTTTTTGGAGTAACTCAGTTGTTCAAGCTTTATGCTGGAGTTATTCTCTCTCTCTCTCTCTCTCTCTCTCTCTCTCTCTCTCTCTCTCTCTCTCTCTCAGTGCTGTAACCATTCAATACCTCTAAAGCAATTATATATATATGAATATATATACATATAAAATATACATGTAAATATATATGTAAATATATACAAAATATATATATGTATAAAATATATATATAAAACATATAAATATATAATATATATATATATATATATATATATATATATATATATATATATATATATATATATATATTTATATTTATATTAATATTTTCAGACTCACACCGGGTTCAGAACCCAGGTTTCTCAAATGAAAGGCCAGGACGCTACCGCCTGACCCAAACAGGTCAGAAACCTGGGTTCGATCCCGATGTGAGTCAGAAATTCGTTTCAGCGAAACACGCGCTCCTGTGTTAATTAGTTCCATATATAATACACACACA
>NC_089796.1:3727500-3737500 GCF_040412425.1 Macrobrachium rosenbergii | reverse complement strand
GTTCGCGCGAATGAGCATCGGCTATGAAAAACATTCATCGACATTTAAAAAAGAAGTTTGATGAAACAAACTGTCAACTCTCCATAATTTAATAACAACGGCAATATTTAGTTGACCTCTGTGACCCAGAATGACCTTGACCTTCAGAGCGATGTCAGATAGCAGGCACATAATATAATAATTTGAAGTGTCTTTAATAATATAACAATAAACTATTGTAACCTTCAAATTTCAGTGATATTTTTTAATAAATGCAATTATGAAATCATAATTTCATTTCATTTGCTGTATCTAATGATTTAAACATTTATATTTTTTATTTATATTTTCCATTTATCTCATAAGTTTTTCTATTTTTGTATTTTTTCAATTTACCTAGATTTATCTCCTTTATTACGTTTTCTTCACGACTGGACCTTAGGTGGGATAGGTTAAAGCCAGGTTCCATTCTGAGTGGTAAATACATACATAAGATTATGACCGCACTGCTATCGACAGGCTCTGTACAAATATGATAAAATTGATTGGTGTTACAACTAAGATACTTTGGTGTAAAATAATTCATCAGTTAAAAAAGATAAACAAAATATTTGAGCACCTTTGATGAAATAGAATCGTATTATACCTCAGATACTTTGGCGTACAATAATTTATCAATGAATAAAATAAAGAAAATATTTTGGCACCTTTTTGATAAATTCATCCATGAAGCAAACAGTGGTATTATACCTAAGATACCTTGGCGTAAAATAATTTATCAATAAAAAAGATAAAGAAAATATTTTGGCACCTTTCTGATAAATTCATCCCTGAAACACAGTGATATTCCATATCTCTTTTCTCTTCAAACACCAACCCCATAAAAGTGAGGGAGAAGGGGGGGATGTGGAAGGTGGGGAGGAGGGAAGGGGAAAGGGGGGGATACACCAACAGGTAACAGCATCCCCCCCTGCCTATCTCTAATCATAAATTTAAAATAAAACCCACAAATTCCAACTGGCATCTTCACTGACTGAACAGGTGAGTTGGAAGAGGGGCAGCATCTTGCATCTCTCCGTCCCCACCAGATATCTGATGCCGATATTTGCTAACCATTCATAAATTATGACATTTTTTTGTCTTTCGTAGTAACTCGAGTCAAGAAACAGCTGTTCCATTCATCGCCTCTAAGAGAACGAAATTCACGGGACATGAAGACACTAGCGCACAGAAGTTCTGGTTTGTTAAGATTAAATCATCTTGGATGGGTTTTAAAACGGAGATGCGTCTTTTGTTGATCAGTTTGCTTTAACTTATATATATACATATATACACACACACATTTATATATATATATATATATATATATATATATATATATATATATATATATATATGTATATATATTTTTTATATATATATATATATATATATATACATATATATATATATAATATATATATATATTCAAACTGGATATATATATATATATATATATATATATATATATATATTATATATTATATATATACATACAACACACACACATATATATATATATATATAAATATAGTATATATATATATATATATATATATATATATATTTAAAAACAAGCATCAGTGTATCTTAGAAGGTTTAGGCTCCTTGAAAATCACTTATTTACGAGAAGTTACTGAAACCATATATTTCCTTTTGTTATGAGAAAATTTGCCTATCTAATATTGAGCTATGGCTTTACTTATAACAGGCACTATATCATCAACTGATTTTTATTTGACAGAAAACAGAACTTTTTCTTTGTTAGAAACTGATAACAAAATATATTTCTTCATCAGGAAATCTCAAGAGCAAACATTTTCTTCAATCAACGTAACTTTTGCGTTAAGAAGAACTAGCATATATGAGAACAAGAGATTAAGATATATTCTAAGTGAACACACACTAATGAAATAATATTATATATATATATATATATATATATATATATATATATATATATATATATATATATATATATACATATATGTTCCTCCAACATGGCAATAACTTCCCACAAAACGCAAGCACACACAAACCTTAACTTGCCACACCAAAATCACTCCACCAGTTTCCCCCAAAACTCTATTCCTGGCCCAGAATCCCTCTAAGCCCTTTCCAAGACAACGCACCGACTCTTCCCGTACAAGACTTGTACGAAAAATAAAAAAATAAATGAAAAAGAGGTAACTCCACCATTTCCGTGAGAGCGCACTAACCCTGTCAGCAATTGACTTTTTGCGTTGAAAAGGGACGTCGCGCCCCTTTTCCACACATCCGGGAGAATATTCCCACCCCCTTTTTGTGCGTATGTGTTTTTTTTTTTTTGTGCTTCATTCTAATTCCATGACAAAGCAATGGTTAAAGTTCCAGACCGTGAATCCAGGTGTTTGTTCACACCTGTTTTTTTTTTTTTTTTTTTTTTTTTGAAAGGGGTCGCGGCTTAGCCCAAAATGGATTCAGAATCGGGGAGGTGGTGAACTGCCCGAAGCCTGACCTTTGTTATTTTCGCCAGTGGGTGAACTGACGCGGCAGGGAACGGAAGGGGATGTTCGCATCCTGTACACCTGGTTCTGTAGGATTCTATGGGATCCTATCAGATTTAGAGCGTCCTTTGTCTTCCTCGAATTCCTGGAGCTAGTCCATCAACTGGAATTCTCTGAGGGGCAAATTAAATAAATGGGAATTCCTGAATGAATAAATGGGAGTTCCTGCAGGAATAAATAAGACGTTATATGTGACAAATGGAAATGCCTACAAAATTAAACAGGGATTCCTACTGAGATTAATAGGAATTCTCTAGAAATGAGTGGGAATTCCTGAATGAATAAATGGAAATTCCTGAAGGAATAAATAAGACGTTGTATGTGACAAATGGAAATGCTTACAAAATTAAACGGAATTCCTACTGAGATTAATAAGATTTTCCAGAAATGAGTGGGAATTCCTGAATGAATACATAGAAATTCCTGCAGGAATAAATTGGACATTATACGTGAACAAATGGAAGTGCCTACAGAATTGAACGGGAATTCCTACTGAGATTAATAGGAATTCTCCAGAAATGAGCGAGAATTCCTGAATGAATATCATAAATGGCAAATCCTGCAGGAATAAATACGTGAACAAATGGGAATGTCTGCAAATATAACAGGAACTTCTACAGAAATTGACAGGAATTCTACAGAAACAAATAGAAATTCCTGAACGAACAAATGAAATTCTTGAATGGACAAATGGAAATTCCTGAATGAACAAATGAAAATTACTGCAGGAATAAACGGAACATTATACGTAAACAAATGTGAATGTCTGCAAATATTAACAGGAATTTCTACAGAAACTGATAGGAATTCTCCTGAAATAAAATGAAATTCCTGCAGGAATACTATGCCCCCATCGGTGGAAGCAGATTCCCGTGTGACCTCTGACCTCTCATATGACCTTGATCTCATACACGGGCTCCAGTGAGGGGCAGGGTTTATGTATGCTAAATTTGAAGCTTCTGTCTCGTAAATTTAAAGGTTTAAGACCCATGAAAAAATTTTTTAAAAATTTATAATAATTTATCTGTAACAAAAGATTGCAATACATTTAACCTCAGCACTGGTCAAATTTAAGATAGATTCAATTAAAGTTTCTTTGCTCAATCCACCTCCTTATAGAAAAAGTCGAGGTCGACAAAAGTTATGTTATTGCGTAATTACCATGTAATTATCATGGTATTTCGTAATTACTGAAGAAAGAATAGAATATATACAATTTACGCCGATGGCCAAGCGCTGGGACCTATGAGGTCATTCAGCGCTGAAAGGAAAATTGAGAGTAAAAGATTACAAAGGCGTAACACTCACAACTGCACTAAGGACCAATTGTTAGAAGTAGTTGGAAAGTAAAATGGAAGAAAGAATATGAATGGAGGTACAGTAAAAAGAATTAAAGGAGTCGCAGCTAGGTGCCGAAGGGAGGCTGCAAAGAACCTTAAGTAATGCCTACAGTGCACCGTGCATGAGGTGCAATGACAGCACTACCCCCTAAGGGGATTACTGAAGAAAGACAATGATAGTAACACAGCAAAATTTTTAAAGAGATTACTTGATATTACTCCATCTTTGTGTCTCTATCTTCGACAGAACAGAGAGATTTCGATTTGGAAGTTAA
Organism: Macrobrachium rosenbergii; assembly: GCF_040412425.1. Taxonomy (NCBI): domain Eukaryota; kingdom Metazoa; phylum Arthropoda; class Malacostraca; order Decapoda; family Palaemonidae; genus Macrobrachium; species Macrobrachium rosenbergii. The sequence continues at coordinate 3,733,321 of NC_089796.1, read as the reverse complement.
AAGGGAACGTGGCAGTGACCGAAGTCTTACTTTCATTCTTATACCCTCGTATGAATAAAACATCTGAAAACTTTTTTTTTGTATATTTGAAGGGAAAAATTGTCCCTTTTACATGCAGAATTTATTTGGAGGGCATAATTTTAAAAAAGTAAAAATGCTCCGAACTTTTCTCGGCGCAATCGAGTTTTGTGTACAGCGCATAATCAAGGCCCGAAAATGGATCTATTTTTCGGTGATCTCGGTATAATGCGGTATGAGCCGCGGCCAATGAAACTTTCAGCCACGGCCCGATGATGGCGTGTCCTATAAGGTTGTCAGACGCACGACCATGGCTAAATTTAACCTTAAATAAAATAAAACCTACTGATGCTAGAAGGCTGCAATTTGCTATGTTTGATTATTGGTAGGTGGACAATCAACATATCAATTTGCAGCCCTCTAGCCTAAGCAGTTTTTAAGATCTATGGGAGGACAGAAAAAGTTCGGACGGACAGACAAAGCCGGCACAATAGTTTTCTTTGACAGAAAACTAAATCTATCTTATAAATTTGATCAAATCTTCGGCATTACATGTGAAATCTCCCTTACTGTGAGTTTAAAATACCACAACAGGTATAAAATAAAGTTAATTAGTAGGACGGTACACCAAAGGAAAAAAATTAACAAAAAATTCGCTAAAGATGAAGAAGCAAGAATTATAATTTCATGTGCCCAGGAATATTCATCATAGTTATGTAGAAAATATTCAATCATAAAAATGTAGAAAATACAATCTCTCTAAAAATGTATCTTGATGGAAAACACACTCACTCTCTCTATATATATATATATATATATATATATTATATACAAATATACATATTATATATATATATATATATATATATATATATATATATATATATATATATATATATATATATATATATACATACACACACACAATATATATACATATATATATTGTGTGTGTGTATATATATATATATATATATATATATATATATATATATATATATATATATATATACACACAGTATATATATCATCTACACAGAAAAAAAAAAAAAAAAAAAAAAAAAAAACCTCTGTAGGAGAAGCTCGCCAACAACACCTTCACGGGGTCCCTTTCTGCGGAAGGAAAAAAGGAAAAACATTTTTTGGAAATAAAAAGGCCACAAGGACTGAGGATGAGAGCTAACGTGGGGCGACGCTTTTGAAGTCCTCCTCGGAGGGTCGAGGAGGGCCTGGAAAAGAAGGAGGAGGAGGAGGAGGAGGAGGAGGAGGAGGAGGAGGAGGAAGAGTACCTAGAAGAAGAAGAAGGAGGAGGTGGAGGTGAAGAAGAAGAAGAGGAGAGGAGGAGGAGGAGGAAGAGGAAAAAGAAGAAAAAGAGGAGGAAGAGGAGGAGGAGGAAGAAGAAAAAAGAGGAGGAGGACGACGACGACGGGGAAGAAAAAAAAGATAAAGAAAAAGAGGAGGAGGAGGAGGATGAGGACCAGCAGGAGGAGGAGAAGGTAAGGAAAAAGGAATGAGGAGAAACTGAAGGCATGGAATTCGAAGGGAAAAGAATGCTGGAATAAAAGTGTGAAATAATAAAGGAGGAATAATGATAGCAATAAATATAAGGATAAGAATAAATAAAAAGAACGAAAAATGTACAGGAAGAAGAGAAGGAGAAGGAGGAGGAGGTAAGGAAAAAGGAATGAGAAAAACCAAATCGGAGAAAAACTAAGAAAAGGAAGAAGAAAAATGAAAAAATTTAAGAAAATCTGTGAAGAGTAACACAAGAAACGCGAGAATGAATAAAAGAATGACGAAATGCGAGAATTACGAATAGAAATGATATATAAAAATGCCGAGGAAACGTAGGAAAAACAAAACAGGAGAAGGAGAATGGTAAAATAAATGAATGAGAATAGGGCAGGCAAAAAATAATTGGAAGGAACTGATAAAAAATAGGAACAAGGCAAGGGAACGAAAGGAGAGGAATATAAGATTATATTCTTCCTTGCTTTGTAGGCTTTCAAAAATAAAATTTCTTTCTTACTGAAATCTTGGAGGGTTCCTGGAACGAGACTATAAAAAGTAATAATACATACATACACACACACATATATATTGCTCTAAAAAGCAATCTTTGACACTAGGATTACAAACCTTTTTGAAAACATCTTTCTCGTTAATTACTCCAAGTATACATTGGCCGAAATGCTCTCAAGAACAGCAATAACCCCAAGTGTATTTTGTCCAAAATGTTCTCAGGACAGCAATAACTTCAAGTGTATCTTGCTCTGAGAACAGCAATTAATCCAAGTATGTTTTGGCCGAAATGCTCACAGAACAGGAATAACTCCAAGTGTATTTTGTCCAAAATGCTTTTAAAACAGCAATAACTCTAAGTATATTTTGCTCTCAGTACAGCAATTACTCCAAGTATATTCTGTCCAAAATGCTCTCAGAACAGCAATTACTACAAGTGTATTTTGGCCAAAATGCTCTCAGAACAGCAATTACTCCATGTATATTTTGGCCAAAATGCTCTCAGAGCAGCAAGTACTCCAAGTGCATTTTGCTCTGAGAACAGCAATTACTCCAAGTGTATTTTGCTCTGAGAACAGAAATTACTCCAAGTATGTTTTGTCCAAAATGCTCTGAGAACAGCAATTACTCCAAGTGTATGTTTTTACTCCAAGTATGTTTTGGCAAAATGCTCTCAGAACAGAAATTACTCCAAAAATTCTTCGGCAAAAATGCCTCAGAACAGCAACTACTCCAAGAATATTTTGTCCACACTGCTCTCAAAACAGCAACTACTCCAAGTATATTTCTGCTAAAATGCTCCAAGAGCAACAATAACTCCATGTATCAAATTGAATCGGAATTAACAATTAACCCAAGTGTTATTTCGGCTGAACGCAATATCCGATAAGCAATTATTCTGAGCAATATATCAGTTGAAATAAAAAAATATATGTATCGGTTTTTTTCTCCTTTTCCCATATAAAAAAAACACATTTTATTGGTTACGAAATCGGCGTTTGGGGGTCGAGTTTCAAAAAGTGTATAAAAATAAAAGTCTGGGCTGTGTCAACCAATTTTCAGCATTTTGAGGTTTTTTTTGCCTCCACCAGTTTTTTCTTGCTTTTAACCTTACTTTCACCAGCATTTTTTCTATCGATTATCCTTACTTTCCCCAGCTTTTTTTATCGTTTACCCTTACTTTCACAAGTTTTTATTCTATCGTTTATCGTTACTTTCACCAGCATTTTTTCTATCGTTTATCCTTACTCTCACCAGTTTTTATTCTATCGTTTATCCCTACTTTCACCAGCATTTTTTCTATCATTTATCCTTAATTTCATCAGCTTTTATTCTATCGTTTATCCTTGCTTTCACCAGCATTTTTTCTATAGTTTATCCTTACTTTCACCAGCTTTTATTTTATCGTTTATCCTTACTTTCACCACTTTTATTCTATCGTTTTCCCTTACTTTCACCAGCATTTTTTCTATAGTTTATCCTTACTTTCACCAACATTTTTTCTATCGTTTATCCTTACTTTCACCAGCTTTTATTCTATCTTTTTCCTTTATTTTCACCAGCTTTTATTCTATCGTTTATCCTTATTTTCACCAGAATTTTTCTATCTTTTATCCTTACTTTCACCAGCATTTTTTCTATCGTTCATCCTTACTTTCACCAGCTTTTATTCTATCGTTTATCCTTACTTTCACCAGCTTTTATTCTATCGTTTATCCTTACTTTCACCAGCTTTTATTCAATCGTTTATCCTTACTTTCACCAGCATTTTTTCTATCGTTTATCCTTACTTTCACCAGCATTTTTTCTATAGTTTATCCTTATTTTCACCAGCTTTTATTCTATAATTTTCCCTTATTTTCACCAGCTTTTATTCTATCGTTTATCCTTACTTTCACCAGAATTTTTCTATCTTTTATCCTTACTTTCACCAGCATTTTTCTATCGTTTACCCTTACTTTCACCAGCATTTTTTCTATCGTTTACCCTTATTTCAAAGATTTTTCTAGGATCCTTAATAGTTTTTTTCTATCGTTTACCTTACTTTCACCCCATTTTTTCTATCGTTTATCCTTACTTTCACCAGCAAAATTTCTATCGTTTATCTTTACTTTCAAGCATTTTTTTGCTAAAAGTTTTTACCCTTACTTTCAAAAAATTTTTCTATCGTTTATCCACTGGAAAAGCATTTTTTCTAACGTTCTTAAGTTCAAAAATTTTTATTCTATCGTTTTCCCTTACTTTCACCAGCATTTTTTCTATCGTTTATCCTTACTTTCACCAGCTTTTATTCTATCGTTTATCCTTACTTTCACCAGCATTTTTTCTATCGTTTATCCTTACTTTCACCAGCATTTTTTCTATCGTTTATCTTTACTTTCACCAGCATTTTTTCTATCGTTTACCCTTACTTTCACCAGCATTTTTTCTATCGTTTATCCTTACTTTCACCAGCTTTTATTCTATCGTTTTCCCTTACTTTCACTAGTTTTTCTTTCGTTTACCCTTACTTTCACCAGCTTTTATTCCTTAATTTCAAAGATACAGGACCAAAATAGTTTTCAGTAGCCTTCTAAACCCCAATTCCTCTTTACTTACTTGGCTAAAATGCCCTTTCGTAGGAAAGAAACCTTACCAAAAACACTTCCCACTAGAAAAACTTGCCCAAAACGCTCTCAAGTAGAAAAAAAACATGCTCAGAACCCACCTTAATAGAGAGAGAGAGAGAGAGAAGTAGCTAACCAAACATATTTTACCATGGATTCCTAATGAACAAGAGTCCTACGGAATGTAGGACTCCGCCTTTGTGACTTTGAGAGCTGGTAATGAGTTGGGCAGGACTGATTTAATAAAATCCTTTAAGATAATCTGTCTGCTGTTAATATTGCTTTTGAGAGAGAGAGAGAGAGAGAGAGAGAGAGAGAGAGAGAGAGAGAGAGAGAGAGAGAGCTAAGGTACCCCTATTTGGCAAACTTATATTAGTTTAGTACCAGTTTTGAGAGAGAGAGAGAGAGAGAGAGAGAGAGAGAGAGAGAGAGAGAGAGAGAGAGAGAGAGAGAGAGAGAGAGAGAGGTAACCAAACATATTTTACCATGAATAACATAATGTCACATCCATTTGAACTATATCTCCGGTTTTAATAATTTTAATCAAATAGCATTTCAGCCTCGGTGGGATTTGATCACTCTTTCCCAATTTTTCATCAGAACGATAAAACAATTTTCTTTCTATTTTTGCTGTGAATTTTTTTTGCTCTCTTTCCGTCAAACAATATGAAAACCAAAAATGGATTAAAGCAAGTGTCAAAGGATTCCATTGGTAGGAGTGAGTTCTGTTTTCCAGAGTTTTATTTTTATATAGCAGTTTAATTTGTTATTTCTCTCTCTCTCTCTCTCTCTCTCTCTCTCTCTCTCTCTCTCTCTCTCTCTCTCTCTCTCGAGTTCTTTCGTATTTTTCATAGCTTCATTCTTGGAACGTATTTTAAATGAAAATCTCATTATTATTATTATTATTATTATTATTATTATTATTATTATTATTATTATTATGAACTCTTCTTTCAGTCAGACAAGTTTTTGTGACTTGTTTGGAATGGAACAAGCCCATGGCATGGAACAAATCACAGAGTGGAACAAGCTCATGGAATGGAATAAACCCATGGAATGGAAGATGCGCACGGAATAGAATGGAACAAGCCATTGGAACTAAATAAGCATATTGAATGGAATAAACGTACGGAATGGAACAAGCCCAGCGAATGGAACAAACCCATGGAATGGAA